>NC_133647.1:152456128-152756128 GCF_009905375.1 Apium graveolens | reverse complement strand
ATTGCTGCAGGAAGCTGTTGTACACAGATTCTTTGGATGAAGAATCAGCTACTGGATTATGGGTTAGAATTTTCTAAAATCCCTATTACTGTGATAATCAAAGTGCTATTGCTATGACAGGTAATCCAGTTCAACACTCAATGACAAAGTACATCAGCATTAGGTACCACTTCATAAGGGAGCATGTGATGGAAGGTACAGTGGAATTGCATTTTGTTCCAACAGATTAACAACTAGCAGATATCTTCACAAAACCACTATGTCAAGCTACTTTTACAAGATTGGTAAATGAACTTGGAATGGTTTCAGGTTCTTTCTCTAAATCTGCTTAGTTTATGTTCTGATACATCAGACTTTATGATCAGTACTTACAGATATTACTATCTTTATGTAGTCTGTGCTTACATTGAAATTTCCTTAAGTGCTGATTGTTGTCTGATGTAAAATTCTAAACTCTGATGGTGATATGAATGTTTCTGTGACTATTCAATCCAATGAGGATAACTGTGCTAGATGCTGACCTATTAGTCTTTAATATACTAAAGATCCCATGTTTGAAGTAATTGTTTATGTGGAAATCTTTTAACACAAGAAAATTCTGATATTGAGCTTAGTTAAGTTTACTTTGTGTATCTTATTACTAAGTCAAAAACTAGAATAGTGCTTCTTATCTGTTAAGTTCTGATGTTAGTAAATCTTATGGATTTACTAAGTGCTGATAAGCCTCACTTATCAAAAGAAAAAGAAAAGAAATAAATATCAGGTACTCCTTTGAGATCTAGAGAAAAATATATGTGGAAGGGAAGACCCAAGTGCATTGCTGGTATTAAGTAATATGCATTAGAAAAGCAAAATAAAATTTTCTTGGTGACTTTTCACATTCTCTGATTACTGGAGAAATACTCTGATAATAGCATAAATTCTGATAAGCAGTCGTGACTCACTTACACTGAGAAGCCACTGTAAAAAGGAATTTCAAAAGATGCATAAAATGAGCACAAAACAGTTGAGGTGGACTCATGCATGAACTCATTCTAGAGTAGAATTCAGACTAATGACAGATTTTAAGCAAAGTTCTTAGTTATGCCTTATTTTTAAGATGTACTGAAGTGAATCAGACTTTACTCTTTGTCTAATATTTAGCTTAATGCACACACTTACACTCCATATGAATGATGTAAATTACTGTGGTGATCAATGTTATTTTAGATGAATAGTTCAAGTGTCAATTGCATAAATTCTGAGAACAAGTTCTGATGGATGTTCTGATGATTAAGTTCTGTTGAAACCATATCAGTATTTGTGTGAAGAATTACAGAAATAAACATTCACTTTTTGAGTAAAGAAGCCATATTCTGATGACTTTTAAATTCTGATAATAATCAAGTTCTGATCCTTACGTGGCAGTATTTATTTCCTTGATTTATTTTTTCAGTCAATACTTGAACGGTAATATTTTATCAGAATATTGGATTACGTGAGATAAAGACAGTCATAATCATTTGTTTAGTGGGAACAGTTTTTTTTAAAAAAACTGTATGTGCATAGTAATCATTACTTATTTCCCGTGCCCATTAACTACTGTCTTAACTGCTGCATGCCTGACAGGTGTAACGTCTGTTCCACTTCTCAATAACTGTTGTAACGTGGGGTGTATGAGTAAAAGAGATAAAAGATTTTCAAATCTTTTATTTACATTTCTATTCTATTTACTCTCTCTCTTTTTCTTACTCTCTCATATTTTCTGACGGTTTACAATACAGACATTTTATCAAACACTTTTCAGGCATTCTAAATTCTCACTAGTTTTCAATGGCACCCAAAGATATAATCTTTAATGGAGCAAAGTTCGTCCCCAACAACTATTCTTCCATTCTCACTAAGTGTGAAGCTCCTTCTGAATTTCATTTTATTCAGGATTTCTTATCTCATAGTGAAATTGGGTTCGCATTGACACATCCATCCAGTATATCTGGAACTCAAGTTCTGACATTCTGGCGTACTGGACATTATGATAATGGTGGTAAGCATGGGACTCCAAGCATCGTATTTACAACAAATGAGGTTGAGTATGTTGTTACTCCAGGAGCAGTTCGTAAAGCTCTACACCTACCTAAATCCTGTCAATTCAGTTCTGCTGTGGAGGAGCCATTGCTACAACAAATGATGGCTAATCTCGGGTATGAACGGAGTTTGGCTAAGTTGGGTCAACTCAAATGCCCATATATTCGAAAGGAATGGAGCTTCTTCTTCGATTGCATCACGAAGACGTTTGCCAACAAATGCTCAAATTTTGATGCCATTCCTATTCTGACACAACAAATTGGGTATGCACTCCTAAACCAGTCTCATTTTGATTATGCAAAGACTGTGTTATGTTTTATAGGAGATAGAATGAAAGAGGACAAATATATAGTTTACTTTGCTAGGTTCTGTCAGTTAATTTACGATTACTGTACATCAGATGAACCAAAACTAGCAGGTGAACTCATAGAACCTTTTAGGTTAGCAAAAAGGGCTTTTACTGATCTTTTCACTACTGACAACAAGAAGGGAGTTTTGAGACCCATTATCATTCCTTTATCAGTAAAGCAAGCCCTTGTAAATGCTGATGCTGCTACATATTCATTGCTATATCCTAATGTCCAACCTACCAACACACAACATCCATCAGTACCTACTCCTGTCACTCAACAACCACTCACATCAGATCATGCAAATCAACCATCAGCATCTACTGTGAAGCCTTCTTCTTCTAGAGCAAAGAGGACAAAGACTGTACCTCAGACACAACAAAAGAGAAGGAGGATGATTCAAAGTGATGAATCAGAAGATGAGGCACAGGTTCAAACATCAGAACCTGTTGCAAAAGCATCTGAGGAAGTGTCTTCTCAGAAAACAAAGGAAACTGGGAGTTCTAGGCCCCTCAAAAGTCTTAGAAAGAGAAATTCTGATGATAAAGCTCCCAAAGTCTCTCCACCCTTGAAGAGATGGAAGAAACAAAGAGCTAACAGGGACACAACTGAGTCAGATTCAGAGGATGTGGAAGCAACAACTAAGGAAGGGGATCAGGAATCTCTGATCCCAAAGGAGCCAATTATGATTGAATCCCTTCCTTCTACACAACCAGAATTTGCTGAAGCCACTGCATCTACACCTCCATTGTCACCAATTCATGTTGAAGAAACTGCTCAAAACAGAGTGCCTACACCTCCTGTGTCTCCTATCCTTGAACAAGTACATGCTGAAGACCCAGGTACAAGTGCTAAAATAGATATTCACAACTTGGTTGTGCCTGAGATTCTGTACTTGGAAGCTCCAACCATTCCTCAACAAACACCACCAACAACACCAATTTTAGATGCTGATATCAATGCAGATATTCCAACAATACCTCTTCTGAATCCAGATGATGAAGATCAGATATTAGGTGAGCATCAAAATTTGGATGTTGATTAGAACTTAGAGGATGATTTTGAAACCTCTATAGCCTCACACACTGTCATTTTATTAGAGGAAGCTGATTCTGCAGGCTCTGTAAGTTTTGATGCTGCAAATGCTGAAAATACTGGTGAAGCTGCTATAAATGAAAATGCTGATGCAGCTGGTCCTTCAGGACATGCACCTCTACCAACAGTTAATAAAGCTGATTTGATTAAAAAGTTAGTGAGAGGGGATGCACCAGTACCGTGGAGTGAAACTCCAAGAGGAAAAGAATGGATAAAGGAGTGGAACAAAGTTGATTTTGTTCCTACTGCAAATATTCTTGCTGAGCACCTGGCTAAAGCTGATGAGATGCTGGTGAATGATGATTTCAAAGCACAACTCAGAGTTACTGCATTGAGTACAAGGCACCTTCAAGGTCAACACTCAATAACTCAAGCCAAGGTGAACAAAATTCAAGAAACCCTGATTCAGCAAGACATGAATGTTAAACTGGATAAGAACAGGTATTTCAAGCCTACCTTTAACAGAGTTGAGGTTATTGAGAAAGCTCAGGAGAAACAGCAAGCTCAAATTGATGAAGTACTAAAGAATCAAGCTTCTCAACAAGTTCAACTAAATGAAATCCAATCTTCAGTGGAATTACTTCTCTCTCTCCTATTACCTGATGATGCCAAAAAGGGGGAGAAAGTGATTAAGTCCAAATGCAAATCTGATTTAGCACTAAAGAAAAAGGATGATGGAAATGATGACCAGGGAAACTCTGAAAGGGGTAGAGGTCATGGACAAGGCAAAGGCTTTTCATCCAGGAAATCAGGAACTTCTACACAGAGATCAAGTTCTGATGATGATAGAAGAAAAAGTTCTGACAAGCAAGTTCTGACTAATCCTGATGTTTTGATATAGGGTGAAAGTCAAGAATCACAGAAGTTTATGCAGACACTGAATCTTAAAGGGAAGGAAACATCAGTATACAATCAAGACCCCAAGTTACAGAAGCTGGATGAAGAAATTTCAAAAAGACTATTTCTCAAAGACAATCCAGGAATGGACTTTGAAAGTCTGAAGAAAGAAGAAGCTAGACTTAAAGCAGAAAATGTCAAGTCAAAGTCAAAAGCTCAAGTCATTGCAAAGAAACCTCCAAAGCCTAAGGGCATTGTGATTAAAGAGAAAACAAACTTTGAGGCAACCAAATCTGAATCCAAAGCTAAATCACAAGTAGAAGTAGATCCAAGATTCAAGGGCAAAACAAAAGTTGATGAACCTGTAAAGGTTTATATGCCAATTATGGATCTGGAAGTAAATTCTGATAAAGATAGTAGTCTGATTTTGAAGAAGAAGAATATTCAAACAACCTCTGACAGAGCTCATGTTGTTCAAGATCAGGACTTAGTAAATTCTGATATGACAATGAAGCAAGCAACCTCTGACAGAGCTCAAGTTGGCTTGATATCAGAAGATAAAGAAAAGGAAACCTCTTACATTGCTCATGTTAAACCTTCAAAAATTCTACTACCTAGGTTTACTAAAGCTCAACAATCTACTCAATTTTTGAAGACTACATCAAGTGGTTTTGAAGCAAGAGTTATTCGAGGAAAGGAAGCTAGAGACAAATCAGGATTGGGTAGTTCTAAAGAAAAGAGAGTAAATAATACTACCTTTGATCCAACTTCTTTGAGTGAACCAAGAGTGGGAACAAGTCCTGAAAGATTGAATCAACTGGAGTCTGTACAAATGGTTTACTACTCTGTGCTAAAAGAAGATATCATGCTATACTTCATGACAGATGGGAGGGTATTCCAGATTAGAAAGAATGCTATTCGTTTGAAGTATTTTGAAGAATTACAACATGTGCTATTTCTACTTCAAGTGAAAAACAGGTCAACAGATGGTGCTGCCAGTTACTTAAAATATGATATTTAAAGGCAGAAGAAACTTAACTCTGTAAAGTCTGACAGACCATAATATCCTAAGTACAGAGGTCACAGTGGTGATATAGTTGAGATGAAGCCTAATACCGCCAAAATCATCACTACATTTCTTGGTATTAAAGGTCTTGAATTCAATCTAGAGTCTGATAAAGCCTATGTCTTCAGACTGGATCAGGATATAAGGAAAGCAAAAATAAATGATCTCAGGGCTGCTATCTTTCAAACAGGTGAAGATATAGTTGAACTTAAAGATGCAAAAAGGAGGATGCAGAATGAACTTGAATATGCTGAGAGAAGTCTGTTGAAGAACTATCTCAGAATAACTCCTGATATTAAAGAGATTACACACTGAAGCCAAGTCAAGAACTACAGCTGATAAATTTTGAAGGATATACAGGCCAAAGCTGATATCAGACTATAAGGATGGTAAAAGCTACAAGGACTATGAGTTGTAGTTACTTAGTCAAAATTCTCATATGCATTTGTACTTAATATTTTTGACATCATCAAATATCTATTAAACTTGTATATTATGCTAATTTACAAGTTGGGGGAGATTGTTAGATATATTTGTGATGTCATGTCTAATGATGATTTGTGTTTAGTTTTCAGATCTTAACTAACAGGACAAATCAGGACTTAACTGGAAATCAGTACTTATACTGAAGTCAGAACTTAAGATATCAGAACTTAAGTTATCAAAACTTAAGATATCAGAAGATATTTATCAGGAGATAATATCAGGACTTAAGAAGACGTTTAGATAAGGAAGGCGGCTGATTGAAGGAAAGAAGATTAAGGCAAACACAAGAAGAGATATGCATGGAGAAGAATTCTATGAAGAATAGAATATTTGGAAGAAAAGATAACTAATTGATATATTTTAGGATGCTGACTTATGTTCGATATCAATTAGAAGTTTATCTTGTAACTGTGTGTCTATATAAACACAACATATGGTTTATACTATAAGTGTTATCTTAATCGAGAATATTATTTATTGTAACCCTAGCAGCTCTCATGATATTTGTTCATCACTGAGAGAGAACGGTTCCATTGTAATACTGTTTTATTAATAAGATTATTCTGTGTTTCATACTTGTGTTCTTAATTTGATTTGATTATAGTATAAACTGTATTCAACCCCCTTCTACAGTGTGCATGTGACCTAACATTTCCCCTTCTCCCTTGTTCACTCGGCTGCTGCAGTCTCTCTCTCGATTAACTCTCTCTCTCTCTCTCCCTCTCTCACTCTGTATCTCTCCCTTCCAGTTTCTTTTTCCCGTTCTTTCTCTTCTTTTTCCGGCATCTTTCTCCTGTTTCCCGTTGCTCCGGTCTCACCACCGCCGTGTTCTCCTGGTGAGCTTGGTGGTCCTGTTGTTTATTTGTGTGTATATATCTATATATATAGATGTGTATGTGCATATGTGTGTGCTGTATTGTGTGTGTGCTGTGTGCGTGAGTTTGTGTTGATGGTGTTGGTTCAGGCGGCGCGTGGCCGCGTGCCTCCCTGTTTCGCTGTTTCTGTGAGGCTGTTGGGCTGGTTCTTTGGGCTTACAGTTAGGCCGAATATTTTTTTCGGGCCTTTACTGTTGGGCCTGTTTATGCAGTTGGCTTGGTTATTGTAAATTGATTTTATTTAATTTTCTAGCAGGGAAATAAATGAGTATCATTCGTGAAATAAAAAATTTCGTTGCGGGGAAATAATATTAATCGGTGAAATTTTCGCGTTGGAATTCGAGTAATCGAGTGCCCCAAGAATTTTTCCGCCGTACCGCGATGACTCATTACGAGCGGACGGTGGACGGTGATGACGTTGTTCTGAGTCCTAAATTTTAAAAATAAATAAAATATTTTTTGAAAGTAAATTGTATTTTGGGAATTGTATGAGAACAATTATGAGACTGTGGAATTGTAATTGTGATGAGATTGTGACTTGTTGCGATTGTTATCGTCAATTATAATCGACGGGTAGGCTTATAAACAAAGGAGTTGCTGCCAAAATTTTCTAAAAATGTATTTGTAAACGTGTGTATTTGTGTTATACGTGTTACCCCTATTTGTGTTCGGATTATATGATTACGTGATTATGTGTATAATAACTATACGAGTCGGGTTATCGGATTGGGTTATTAGGATTTGAGGATATCAAGCATGTCGGTATAACTGATTAGGGTACTCTGTATTTGTAGATCTCAGTCGAGTTTCCCCGGGACTGAAATCAGCGTGAAAGCTACCTAGGGTTTGGTAAAGTGTTGTAAGGCAAGTACCCTGACCATTCTTTTATGGTTCAGTACGTATGAATAGCTATATGTTTTATTCTCATAATGGAATATAAACGTTTTAAGTTACGTATCCCCTGTAGTTATAAATCACTGGTTTCAAATTGTTTTGGGGAAAAATAACTTCGAAAGGTACCTATTTCCAATGAAATGATTTGCGAACTGGATTTTATATGTGTGCTGATAAAATAAATAGTTTTGGAAATGAGATAGGTACAAATGTTTTGAATACTGGATAAAACGATCAGATATGGGATACATTGGGGCTAGAGTAGGCCTATTGAGGTGGCGTCAGAGGCTAATTCGGTTGCGCGCACCCTATAACCGATTAGTCCAGCAGGTCAGAGACCTAGCTAGTCTCTGAGTTCCGGAACAGGTAAATGGGATGGCAGTTAGAGCCGTCTGGTGTTGATAGCCTGATCAGCTATCTTCACATATCCGTTACGTATCTGATTTGGATTTGTGATTCCCGTAAGGGTATAAGTGGTTAATAAAGCGGTTTTAAAAATATGAATAGCATGCTAAAATTGGACTCTGATACTTACATAACACACTACTATGTTGTTTTGATAAAGCATGCTAGTTAGTGATATCCAGTTATCTCCGATTTTCATTAACTAATGTTGATGACGTGATTACATCTCTGTTCCTATTATTGTTACATTACTATTTTTATTCCGTTATTCATATGTTGGTACTGCTGAGCGATTATGCTCACCCTTGCAAACTGTTATGTATATCTCGCAAATGCCTAGAAGACCAGTCAGACATACCCGTGTTCCCGCCCCTTCAGGACCCGACTCCTCTGAGGTAGTTTGTATCAGACAACGAGGTCTGATGAGTTGCTGAATAAAGTTAGAGTGTGTTAGATGTTGAATAATGGTTTGTAATAATGTGAACCTGAATCATACTTGAACCTGGATCGGATCTTGGTTTGGGGTCAAGTTAGTATATTTTAATAATAATCTTGTTGTTTATATTTTGGTAATTGTGTTTGGTGACGTCAACTCCTGACCCCGTGGTTGAGGCCGTCACATTGCTGGAATATTTTTATTTTCTATTGCTTTTCCTTTGTCACCTATATCTTTCTTTTTGATGTTCAAAACATCATAGTCAAGACCAATAGCAATGTTTGCACATGGCTTATTTTTCTCATGGTACTGTCCAATCAACTTAGATGCATTCTTGAAGGATTTCAATTTAACTTCATTCTTTTCCAGCTTCTCCCTTAGCACTGCTTCAATTTAACTTGCACACTTGAGCTTGTTCTTCAGATATGCATTTTCTTGTCTTACAGTTTTAAGCTCCACCAACAATAATTCAGCTTCTTGTTTCTCACTTTCAAGCTTCTCATTTATCTTTGTCAGCCTGCTAACTTCTTCATTAGCAACAACCATACTTGTATGTATGTGAAACATTTTTGTGCTCATCTTTTCTACAGTTTCCTTATACTGACTCACATTTAAATCAATGGTAGTGAGAGTTTGTACCTGTGATTTTGATGAGGATGATTCTCCTTGCTCCAAGGCCATTAAAGCATAATTTCCAACTTCTTCATCTTCATCATTATCAGAATCATCCCAACTTTTTCCCTCTGTAATATAAGCTTTGCTTTGTTATTTTTTCAGAAGAGCTTCATACTTTGCTTCTAGTTCAAGATAAGCTTTGTCCTTCTTTGCTTTCTTGGGTTTCCTGCATTCTGTAGAAAAATGGCCTAGTTCATCACAGTTGAAGCACCTTATCTTTGATCTGTCAACATATCCAGTTTTGTAACCATTTTTGCTATCAGATGTGTACTTCCCTTTTCCTTTCCAGCTGCTACCTTTGTTGAAAGACTGTCCTTTACCCTTGAAGAATCTTGGCTTCTTTACTCTAATGTTAGAGAACTTTCTTGCCAGATAGGCCATTGACTGATCAAGCTCATCAAGTTCATCCAAGGTGTAGAACTCATCTTCTTCTAGTTCCAGAATGACCTGTTCTTGTGAATCATTTGTTCTTTACTCACTTGTTGAGACAACTGTAGTTTGAGATCTTGGCTCATCATTAGTGATCTGGCTTTCATTGACAATTAGAGCACTTGAACCATCTACAACATGCCCTTGTCCAGTTCTTAATGATTTTCTTTGAATCATTTCTAATTCATAACTTTTCAAGATTCCATAAAGAACTTCCAGTGTTATTCTGCTTAGATCTCTCCCTTCTCTGATTGCTGAGATTTTCTGTTCCAAGTGATCAGGGAGTGTGAGGAAAAACTTCAAGTTCACTTCTTCAGCTTCATAGTATTTTTCATGGAGCTGCAAGTCATTTATCAGCTTATTGAACCTTTCAAACACATCAGTGATACTTTCTTTTTGCATGGCCATGAAACCCTCATATTGTGAAATCAGTATCCTTCTTTGATTAGATCTAACTTCCTCAGTTCCCTCACAGAATATTTCAATCGTTTCCCATATTTGTTTGGCAGTGTAACAGTTGACAATATTGTTATACATTACATTGTCTAGTGATTCTATCAATATCAGTTGCAAGCCACTATCCAGGGAAACATTCTCTTTTTCAGGCTCAGTGTACTCAGAAGGGTCTTTTGGGGCATAATGAGCTGGAATGACCATATCACCATCTGTTGATTCTTCAACTCCAGCCATAGGAGTGAAGGGCCCATTTTTTAGAATCTGAATATAG
Organism: Apium graveolens; assembly: GCF_009905375.1. Classification (NCBI taxonomy): domain Eukaryota; kingdom Viridiplantae; phylum Streptophyta; class Magnoliopsida; order Apiales; family Apiaceae; genus Apium; species Apium graveolens. The sequence continues at coordinate 152,745,789 of NC_133647.1, read as the reverse complement.
AGTGGATTAGCCATCTTGATAAACAACAACATTTTCTTTTTCCAAAGAGTGTTGTTAGCTTTGTCAAAGGTAGGAATTTTGATGCTACTGATTTTCTGTGTATTCATTCTTCCAAGATCTTGAATCTGTTTACTTTCGGATTTTGTTCTGATACCACTTGTTAGGTAATGAATTACACACAGAGGGGGGGGGGTGAATGTGTTTTTGTGTTTTTGATGCTTTTCTTGAGCTGTTTTGGTTGTGAACAAAGTTAATCAATTGTTGTAGTGAAATGTGTTCATGCAGAAATTAAACATGCAATAATAAAGAACACAGATCTTTCAAAACTCACTTAATTTTATATTAAAATTAAGAATGTTTTCCAACAAAATTTCTAGGCTCTTTGTTGATATTAAAGAGCTTAGCTTCTATCTTGAGAGAATACAAGAGTTTCTGATCTAAAAAAAATGTTCCAACTAACAAAGGACCAATGTTAACTTTATAATTTAGTTAACTGCTGGTTTACATAGTGTATAATAAGATATATTGTTAACTTTAGTAAACTGTCACTTGTCATTTCCATTTAGGAAAAAGTATATCTTCCATTTATGGCTTAGCATATCTTTGCATACTGTTTTAACTTTGATCTTCCTTTGTCAGTTAATCTTCACCCTTGATCTTGCACACTCTATAAGCTGCTTTTTGTAGACATGTCAATCCAGCTGGTTGGATTGCTTGTTGATTGTAAATCTTGGATATTGAACTGGTATGCAATTTTGTACTTTGAGATTTTACCTCGAGATCTCCAGTTTGGACTATAGAGAACTTGACATCTCGATAAGTATATTTGCTTATTGAGATCTCTAATACTCCATTGTTAATTTGACTTGTAGAGGTCTCTGAGTTCTCTATAAGAGAATTTGGCTTGTCGAGATCTCTAGACTTCATATCTTCACTTTGACTTATTGATATCTCTAAGTTTTCTAGTGGCTTATTGACTTATCGATAACTCAGAGTTCTCTAGTCAAATTTGAATTGTCGATAACTCAGAGTTCTCTAGTGAATTTTGGCTTATCGATATCTCTGAGTTCTCTAGTGGAATTTGACTTATCGATAACTCAGAGTTCTCTAATGAATGTTGACTTATCGATAACTCTGAGTTCTTTAGTGAAGAATGACTTATCGATATCTCCAATCTTTATGTCTTCAATTTGGCTTGTCGATATCTCTGAGTTCTCTAATAGCTTTCCTGACTTCTCGATAAGTCATTTGGAGTTCTCGAATGACTTCTCTATAACACTAAATATGTGACTTGTAGAGATCTTGACTTAGAACATTTTTACCAAAACAGATTTATTCAACTCCAAGCTTCTTCATAATTCTTCTAAGGCATGATCTTCTTGATCTTCTTCCAGATAGAATTCTTAGGCTTGATACCGTTCAAGGAAAAAGACTCCAGTCTACTCTTTGACATTTTTACAGACTTTAATGTTACAATACAAAATGCTAACTAAGATTACAATACAACTTACTTAGGATTGTCAATTTGACTTAGCCTTGTTAAAGTACATGCATGTCTTGCAAAACACATTGACCATCCATAACATAGTTCATATAACAACAAAAGATTCAACAATATTTACCATCAACATCTTAAAATAAAATGTTCTGAACATCTGACCGCCAATTTATTTTTGCCAGAAGGTTGTATTAGGGGGAATATTTTTGGCACAATATTTTATGAGCGCCAAAATATATTATTAAAAATTTCAACCTCCAAGAAAATTTTAAAGTCCGTCAGATGTTTGACTAAACTTGTGACAAATTCTTGTATTTGTAAGGTGATTTCTAGTTTGTCGCTAGAGGTGAGATGAGGTGAGTTGGGATGATGTAAGGTGGGGGTGGGGGTTGTTGGAGAGGGGATGGGTAGATTAAAGATATAAAATTTAAAATTTAAAATATAAATGTGTGACTATAATTTAATATATATATATATATATGAATAATTTGTGGATGAGATTAGATTTAATATCTTAAAATAGTAGAGTTATATATAAATATGAAAACGGCTGAAACTTATGAAAGTCGACTGCAGGCTTGATTTCTTGACCTGGTACGAATCCCGTTTTAGATCTGTAATTTACTTTGTGACATGAGTGAAGTCAAGGTGACTTCCTGCTAAAGCAGCTTCGCTCTCAAAGTTTCCGAGCAGTACTACCTTCGCAGCCGGTCATTTAGTTGTCAAATACTTTCTCACCTTTTTAATTATCTTTCTCCATATATATATATATCTTTTTTCTTTTAACATTATATTTTAGAAGAGTTATCTAAATACTTCTCTAATTTTGTGTACCTGTGTAGTAATAACACCAAAGCAAAGAACTGCGGTCAAAAGATTGTATTTTTAGTAACTAGAAAATTTCAGCCACTAACATATATTATCAAAGAATTTTAGTGATATCATAATTCAAATTCATCTCCAAACCTTTCAGAGACATTGTTACTAGACGTTTTTATAATGAATGCTGGTTTAGAATTAAAAAAAGAAAAAAATAATTAATAATAGAGTATAAATTAAACCATAATTTAGACCATACTTTTGTCTGCATAGATTCAAAAGTATAAGCAATTTATTTTGAATATATTCTCGAATCACTAAGTCATATCCATTTTTGACAGATTCGATTAAGAAAAAAAATCACAAGGTTGACACAACAGACTTATAGATTACTCAAGGTAAAGATTCCAATCTGCTCATAAAAGACACCAAGAACAGAGCTCATTTCAGCTTATCATATGCTTTACTACCTTCAACCAAAGTGTGCGTATAGTGACATATAAAATAAACAAACCTTTTACCTTAATAAAAATTGAAAATACTTTTGTAAAGACATCACCAAAGAATTAAAGTGCTCGTTGACACCCTCATTCTTGAACCTACTAAGGGCTGTGAAATAATATATATTTTTCCAATCATGCAACTACAACAACAACAAATATTTCACAATCATTATATATAGGTGACCATATTGTCAATCAAAACTGCACAATTTATACTACCATAAAATTCTTTTCCGCGTGGAGTCAAATTCGAACATTTTACAACGGTAACATATCACAATAAGAACGACAAATTTATCATGGGATAGAAGCTCAAACCCGCAATGTAAACCATGTGTTTTATAAATTCTATAATCCGAACCCTTAACTAATTTGTATTAATGAAATACTGCTAACATAAATTTGAGGATTTAACCACAATAGTAGCCACAAAACAAAGAAAAAAGCGATTACAAACTTTGGGGTTATAGAATTTTAATATACTGTACAAAATGAATTAAAATAATAGATTATATAAAAATACTATCAAAATTGATCTTAATTAAATGCGCAAAAGTAGGCACATATTTGACATAAATAACTCAAATCATAAAAAGTTATTGTACTGATTAGGCATCTAATAAGCTTAGAACCGCTCAACATCAACCATGATTCAACTTAGATTAGCTCGAGCTCCATAGATTTTATCTAATTCTCATGTCACGTAATTTTTGACTTGTTTGACCTTTTGTTGTCAAATTGACCAAACTTTTATTTTGATAATATATATTAGCAAAACAATTGAAGTTATTTATAAAATTTATAGAACAAAGGGAGTAATTTTTTTTCTAAATTTTAAGTATTATGGATAGCAAGGAATACGTAAACCCAATGATATTTTTTTCCTAATATAAGTTAGAATCATTCAATTATATTTGAGTTTAATCAAAGTAAAAAAAATAAAGAATTGATTTTGATTTAAAAAAATTAAACTTCGATCATCATACTAGTTTGGTTTGGGATACAACTTGAACTCTATTGTATCCAATGATGCTATTGAAACACGCTTTTTGGGCTTACTTATATTTTTAGGCTCTATTTGACCTAATATGTAAAATGTTAATCAAGAAACTTGGCTCATGTTAAACACTAGTTATAACTCTAAAGTAACATGATTGGTTGAACATCTACAAATCTTCAACTCAAAGCAATATAAATGCCAGTTCTCATTACATTATGCAACATAATTTAGTTATCAATATGCATTGATGATACATGTGTGATTTTATATAAGTAACATACTTATATTTTAATTCATGCATGAGATTTAATATACTGGGGTGCACTAAATGAACCTAAAGGCACTTTAAATATATTTTTACAGGAGCAAGGCCGACTTATAAAAGTTTGGAGAGGTCTAAGCAGATCTAAGCTTGAATATTGTTTTTGAACGTAAACAACCCACCAATAACAAACTAAAAAAATATTATTTTTCAAGTAAGATTGCAGTTCAACAATGAACTAAAGCAAGAATATCAATTGGATTCTAATTTTTATTCATAATACATGCTTTCCGTAAGAAGAACATCTATGTATAGTGAAGTGATCGTCCTTGGGAATCTTTAACAGTTCATCAATGGAAGAATAATAGAGATCCAAAACATGTTCAATCTCCACTCATCCCGCTATCGTGATCTACGTTGTATCTGTATCCACACAAATCCTTGAACTCAGGGATCATGTGAGTAATAACACAAAATTGCTCTCTCTCTCTCTCTCTCTCTCTCTCTCTCTCTCTCTCTCTCTCAGTAGTCAGGATTTTCAATGAAAGTCTAAAAACTAAAAATCAGTCACAAGAGATATAATATAGAGAGTTGAAAATTAAATTTAACTCTTAACTAATTTTGAGTTATTATTATTTTGAATCTTATTTGTATTATAATTAAGTCTCACTTAATTATTTAACAACTAAAACTTCAAAATTAATATCTAAATTTGAATATCATTATTTATCTAATAAATTAAGTCATACTTAATTAATATTATAAATTATTCAAATTTATTTTTATTTAAATTAGATCTAAATTTAAATAATCATTCAAACATTTTTTGTGTGTGACCCAATAGGTTATTATTACGTTGATAATGAATTTTAAATCTAATTTTATATCATATATAATGAGCAGCATCTAGTAATACATCATTGCTAACAAAGTAATAATAATTAAATAGGTGGTCTGATCAAACCTTTCGTGAATAATGTACAATACAATTTAATCCCTTTAACTATATATATTTTAGATTAAACTCGAGTCATGTAATGTGCCATCCTCTTCATAATTTAATCTACATTTCCTTGATCGACGAGTAAACTAATTTTTCAAATCAATATTTGTGCAAGACCATGCTTTTTATAATCTAGTTCAAACAAGGGGCCAATGATATCACTCACAAAAATAAGATGATTTAATCTTTTCTAGATCATTCATATTTCTCAGATGATCATAATATATACGAGAAGTCCACTTTTATCATTATCCGGTCAAAGCTAACTTTCATTGTAGTCAAAGCATATTAATTCTCATAAAGAAATATAATGATTTCAAGTCTAAGGACACTACAAACATGTAAAATCTCATATTGGGTCTCTTCAGGACCATGTACCTCTTTACACGTGCTTATAATTTTTACTTCAGTCTGATTATACCTATGACCAATGAGATATGATCATCAATCAACAAACATACTGATCTTTATTCATTATTGTCCCTTAATATTAATAATCGACGAGTAATATTTAGGAATACGTACTATTATCATAATCTCATTTATAAGTCATGTACTTAGAGATATAGAATGCATATCACATGACAAGAAATTTATTATTCTAACATATATATCGGGCTTTGGCAATTTATACCCCTTTTTTGAATTTTTTAAATAAAACTACCCATTCTGAAAATTCATGGCTGTTTATAACGATTGGTAATTGGGTATCTAAATTTATATAGATACACATTTGTAAATGGGATATTCTATTTTTTTGTGATACCCATCTAGGTAACCAATATATATGTATTTTCATGATACATATTTGCCAAACCATTTTCCAAATATGTATTACAGTCGTTAAAATTAACCATCTCTTCCACAAATCATTATTTTTGTTAATTGTTATAAAAAATATATTTAACATTCTTTCTAAAGTATACCATAAGAACGAAAGAAGTAATAATCTATTTAATTCAAAATCAATTGAAGTGAGCCAAAGTGTTTTGGAATGTCCTCTATCTCTGGTCATTTGGAAGTTTTCATAATTATTTTTAAAACTATTTTGCAAATGCAAATTAGCAATATCACTTGTAATGTATAAATATTTAATTGATATTTGTATCAAAAATTAATTTATAATATGTTATATTATAGGTGAAATTTTGTGATTAAGAACAAAAATGGATGGTTGATCTCAATTTAATATCTTTTTTTTCTAATGTAAGTTACAAGCTAACCCACAAGCCATACTTCAGATAAAGTTTGCATCCGTGTTAATTTTGACATAATCTGATGGAGGATGTGTTCCAGAACTCGAAGAATTAAAGTTCCTTCTAATTCAAATGGAGACCTTCTTTATAAAACACTAATAGTCTATTGATAATCTTACAAAATCCGATACAATTAGAATAAACTATAGATCATTTTCAATTGCTCGTTAATTTAAGTTAGTTAGAAAATGAACATCTAAGTTTTCTTAGAACTTCTAGATTTTGAAGAATAAATACTTGAATTTGTATTATTATCAATCTTCGCCTGCAAAAAATCTTTAACAAATTACACAACAATGCATATTTCTTTTCATATATATTCTCGAGTTTCGCTCGTAATTTTTATTCTTGCATTTAAATGCTTATTTTGTAACCTGATTTTATATTATACTCACTATTCCTTTACGGCCACCATAATGGTTTATCACTAGGCCATTGTAGAGACATGAGAAATGCAAGTATAAAGAACTATTAGGGGAAAAATGGTAGAATGTACCTTATCAATGGGATGAACTTCACAACTAAAATCAACGTAATTAGGCACCCTCAAATTCATGTTGTTATTAGGCCTCATAGATGTAGTTATTGCAATCTTATAATCAAGCGGTTACCATGTCTTCTTTCAGTATTATGCTTAAGTACATATGATCATTTTGTTCCATTTCATTAGTTTTTAATGATTTTCAAAAGAAAAAAGTTGCATAGATTCGGGTTGGAAGAGAATTTATGTAAATTAACTAATAATTTATGTAACATAACTCATCAAAATTTAAATAAAAATCACCAGAAATTAGAATGGAAATTACTAAAAGCAATCAGATTGACTACATAGTAGTTTGAAATTATTGCAAACAAATCAACCAAACTTTTCATCTTTTGAAATTAACATTCTTTTGCATTTTCATCTCCCTTTTTAATTACATGAAGAAATATGAAAACGATGAGGGCAACTAAGTAGAGAGAGATATATATCGAAGATGTTGTCAAAATTCATGATAAAGGCCGTCCAACTTCAAATATAAACTGAATATATCTTAATTATAGTAAAACTTGTGATCAAAAAATAAAGAAAAAGTGGATGAGTGAGAGTTTAAAGGAGGATGAGATGGTAAATGGTTTATTGGAAATGAAACCATTGCCATAGGTAAAGCTATTTAAATATCGATAAGAGTGAGAAATATAAATAAATAAATTTATGATACATATTGTATTATGTGTATATATCAATATACTTATATAAAGGATAAGTTGGGGGCATTTATGTGGCGGCTCTTAGATCGTCTCTTTCCATTTTTTGAATTTTCTCATTTTTTGAATTCAAGTTTATTAAAATTTCTAATTACCTTATATTTTTTCCAAACTTTCTCTTTAAGTCAAATAAAAGTTAATCATATTAAAAACTACAATTACTTTATATTTTGTTAGGCCTTAAATCAACTGTAGAGGGGGGGGGGGGAGGGGGGTGAATACAGTTAAACAATCAAATCGAATTAAAGAACTCGAAAAAATGAATAATTTTTATATTAATGAATAAAAACTGATTACAATACTCTCTCAAAGGATGAACATATATCCTTGAGAGTTGCTAAGTTATATGTATGATATATCAATCTCGAAAACCTATAGTGTTAACCTAACCTGTGCTTATATACTACACAGCTACACAATCAATCTAGAAGATATGTTACAATAAAATAAGGAATCCTAATACATATCTATCTATTGATTTCTACAATAAGTAAATTCCTACAATGATATATCTCTGTAAATATATCCTCTTGTGATATCTTCTGATTTTCAGCTTGACAAATAATGATATGAACAAATACCGATGACAAGTACTGATTAACAAATACTGACGATAAATACTGATAACGTCATCTTTGTCAAACTTTGATATCAAGTGCTGATGGAAAAATCTGATAGCTAACTACTGATATCATCAAATCATATCTAACAATCTCCCCCAACTTGTGCATTATGGAAATATGTACAAGTTTTTTATTTGATGATGTCAAAACTATCTAGATGCAATAATACTAACTAATATACAATCTTACAGTCAGTGTATCAGACCTTATCTTCAGTGTTGAATTCTAAGAAATCATGCAGCTTTATTAAAGAATTGTATGAGCATATTCTCTTCAGTTATACTCAAATACATATCCAATATTTGCTTGACATCCTTGAGCTCATTAGAAGACTCATCAATCTGGAAGATAACAGCTTTTAAATCAAAAATTTTACTTATGCTCAGATTTAAGTCATTCAGTTGAATCAATCTATAGTCTTTAGCATTAGGACTAAAAGAAATCAGCTTTGATCCAAGCTATTCAACTAGTTATGCTCTTCCCTTAAGCATGTCAGCAAATGAATCATCCTTCATTACGTATTTGGAAATAAACTTAGATTTGGCCATACCTCTCTGCTTCTCATGAATTAAGCCTTTCAAAAATTTAGATCATCTTTCAGTAATTGCATTCTTTACAGTGAGCATAAAAACAAGCTATTCAAGTTCTTGCCAAAGTTTGTTCAACATTTATTCCTGTGACACTATCAACCTTTTTCCGGAATCAAGAAAGTATACCATCTTCTCTTTAGGCTTGTAACCATCAAAATTGTCAAGAACAATATGAACACATCTGATCTTCTCTAAATCCTGATTTTTTACATCTTCACCAATACCAGTTAGTGAATTTGGATCTTTTATTTTCAAGGCATCACCTTTGTAAACTCCAGCCTTTTTGTAACCAAGACCCCCTCTCTAACCAGATTCTCTAGATTGAGATCCTCCACTGTAGATATTTTTTATTATTCCAATGTCTCTATCAGGAGCTAGTGTCTTATTTTTCCACAGAAGTTCCTTTTTTATCTCAATTCTGATGCTAAGTCATCCACAAGCTCAGGAGAAATATATATGTTCACATAATCATACCATTTTCTATCTATTCCAACAGCATTGTTTAAGATGTACCCAGTATCTTCATATATTTTGAAATCAGGCTTTGATGGCTTAGGTATTCTCTTGAACCTTGGTCTATCCGATCATAATTTTCTTACAACATGAGTTTTATCAGAGATTATCTTGACAGTAACACCAACTTTTATGTCTTGAGCTGTTTTGTCAGCAACTTGAGTAGTATTAGAGGTTGTGACTAGTTGTTCTTCAGTTTTAACTTGAGCATTGTCAGAGGTTATCTTGCAACTTCATCAGATTTTATTGGAATGTCTTCAACATACGATTTTTCAGGGTTTGAGATATCAGAATCAGAGTTTAAGTCTTCCAGTGCAAGCGTTGAGGATTCAACAATCTTTTCCTTTCCCTTATGCCTCCTATTAGCATTTAAAATAGCTTGAGACCTTAGAACATGTATTTTAGCTCTAGTATGACTGATATCTTTGATCACCACTCCTTTGGTTGGTCTTTGTCCAGGAATATCAGCATATGGTGAGATAGTATTAGTATTTACTTGTCTCAGAGATTTGAATTCTTCCTCCATTAACCTCAGTTGCTCAAGGTCAACTCTAGAATTTTCTCTTTCAAAAATCCTTCTACTCCCCTCAGAATCAAAAGCTATAATTTTAGGATCCTTGTAGAATAAAGTTGTCTTTTTTTCCTTTAGACTTCAAAGTTTGTAAAAACTGACTTGCTTCAGCACCAGCTTCTACCTCCAGAACAACTTTATCTTCATCAGCATTTGTGACTGTCGGAGTTCGCTTTGTAGTAGTTACCGTTGTAGTCAGCTCTTTTGTAAGCACATTCTTTGAGACTTGCTGTTTTCCACTTCTCCCTTTCTCTCCACCTTTTCTAGATTGGATGGTGGTTTTAGAAGCACCACTAGACCCAATTAAATTTCCACCTTTATATCTCCCCAGTGTTTTTAGATTTCCAATTAGATTTCCACCTCCATCTGGGACATCATCCCTATTATCAGCTTTTAGATGGAGCTATTTTTATTTAGACTTTGAAATTATCTCCCCTTTTTGGCATCATCACCAAGCAGGAGAGAGACAATTAGCCCGATTGATTGTTGTACCTCATCCAATTGCCCATACATCTTGTTTTGAATGGCTTCCAGCCTAGCCTTATTGGCTTCAAGTCTATCCTGTCTGGAAATGATGGGCTTCGATTGCTTTTGAAGTTCATGCTCAGATTTGAATTTGACTTCATAAAAAACATTCTTGAGTTTTTCTATCTGAGAGTCAGCCTTGGCCTAAGTGGAAAGAATAGATTTGATCATCAAAGCTGTTACGACCGGCATTTTATGTAATATTATTTATGAATTTGGTATAATATTAAAGTCAAATGAAAATATATTCAATGATTGTACGCTAGTGTGAGTGAAAATTTATGCATTATAAATTTGCTTTGTGTAGTATATAATTTTTCAAAGCAAGAGTTTATTTAATTTCTTTATTTTTGATTTATAAGGAATATTCTAAGCTTTGGAAAATTTTTCTTTTAAAAGGTATTTTGTTCACAAATTTTGAAAATGATTTTATAAAGTCTCTAAAAATCCAAGTTATTTTATGGTATAAATTTTATAATTTTTGAACTTGTATTTTATTTTATAAAAATAAATTATTATAAATTTTAGTTGTCATATTTATCAAATTACATAAGAGACCATGCATGCAAATCACCCTTCTATTCTCTCAAAGGACAAATAAGACTTTTCCAACCCCACTAACTCATTTGATTATTACGAAATTACTACATTAGCCTTGCATGCAAATGGCCTAACTTTAGCTAAAGGACATTTTTGTAAGTTCTCACTTCCACTCATTATTTGTCAACCAAAAAGCATAAAACAAAAAAATCAAAGTGGGAGAAATCATTCCACTCATTCCACACTCCAACACACCACAAATTTTCTCTCTTTTCCCCCTCCCACCTTGCTCTCGGCCGAAGGCCAAATCCCCCACCCCCTTCCATTTTTCAATTCATTCTTCATCTTCTCAAGTGTAAATCTTTTACTTACATTCATCTTATATCCTTTCCAAGTGTTTTGAGACTTGGAAGTTGAAGTTCCATGGATGCATGTGTAGTTCTTATGTGATCTCCAAAGAGAAACTCTTGATTCTTGTGAATTCAAGAGCTCTCTACGAGATATATTATGTATATGTGCTAACTAAGTGTTTTATGGAGATATCATGCTTTAAAATCCTTTGCATGCTACTGAATTTTCATTATATATTTATGTTTAGCCATGCATGCTAGTTTTAAGACATTAAAATGATGATCAACCATGTTTTGCATGCTATTCTTTTCGAAATCATGTTGTTATGTTTAAAAATCTATAAATGCGAAATAGGTGTGCTTAAAATAGATTGTTTCCATAATAAATTTCTTATTAATACTTAAAAGAAGTTATATTTCATGATTATTAAGGATGAGTATTAGGTGCAAGTCGATTTTGCAAGCATTTAAAACTTTATGCCTAGCCGAAATCTTGTTATGTGCTTTCCATGAGTTGCATGTTATATATTTAGTTGCATGTTGTTGTTTTTGGGCATGGATGATCTCACCCAAGGTTATTTGAGAATAAGGGAGTTAGTTCAGTAGATTACCATGTATAAGTCTTGGTTTAAGTATTGAGTTGTTGTTAGTGAGTTTGTCAAGTCAAAACCTTGGAAAATGAGAGTTATAGTTTCTGCAGAAAATCAGTTTAGTACCCTGAGGTTTAGAGTGAGTTTTGACCATGTCATTGATGTGCACTTTGAGGCCCAAGCCACCAGAAGTTAGTATTGGGAGTATAAAAAAGGTTTTAGGAGTTGGTTGGAGGTTTGCATGTCATTTGGTTAGGTGCACAAGTAGAATAACAAAATCTGTCCAGCAGGGGACAGTTTTATTGCAACTTAAAAATAGGGAGATTTGACCATGTCATGGGTAGGCCCTCATTAGGCCCAATTGGGCCTTAGTTAGAGGGAGTGTCAGAGAAGTTTTTTCAACCATAGTTCATAGGATATGAGTTAGAACCATGTGTCACAAGTTAATTCAAGTCAGGGCGTTTTCTGCCCAGAAAAGCAGGGGAACCTTGGACTTTTAGCTTAGGCCCAAGAAGGCCCAAGCCAGGCCCTTGAGCCACATCAAGCTTGTGAGATGCCCTTAGGTCAGGAGAGTCTTGTGTAAAAGTTTTGAAGGAAAACTTGTAGTTTAAGAGTGCCTAATGCACTCAAGAAACTATAGTTGTCATTCTGAAATTTGCACCAGTGAGCACTATCACTTATCACATAGTTTTAGAACACTTAGAAGTGAGTATTAGGTCGACCACCATAGTTGTAAGATAGTATAAGGTCAGTAGAGCAAAAGGCACAAGTGCGGATCAATAGTTTTTGGATAATTTAGGAAAGGCACATCGAGTTAGGGAGCCAAAATTTGAAGATTTTGTCTAGTTTAGCGACCAAGTGACTTAAGTGGTGAGTCGAGATCATCCAAGCCTAGTGTTGCATTATGGTATATATGGTGTTATTTGATATTAATATACGATATGTGATTATGTGGCTACGTGTGTACATTTGAAATATAAAGGTGGATATAAATTAGGTGCGTATAGGCCTAAGTGCCATCCATGTTTAATTTCGGATTGTAAATAGGTTAAGATGGTAAGAATATATTATAATGAGGATTATTATTATTTATGTAGGATCTCGAGATGAGGGAAAACTTTCCATAAAAGTCGAGTGAAGCTCCAGTTATTGCTCCTACCAGTCAGACCAAACCAGCCTATCTCAAGGCAAGTGATTCAACTTGACCTTCATATTTACTATAAACAGTTCATATATATCGATGCAATCATCCTAAGTCATTTTGATATGTTTAAATCAAGCGTATCTCTCGCTTATCTTTGAATTATATAGAAATGCCATGAACCCTCAAGTATGTATTGCAAGTCGTTCAAAAGTCTTTTCATGATAGTTAAATGCCATGATAAAATAAAGAGTTGTTATATTACTTGATTGATCCTCTTGATTAACATACTGATGATTCCTAAGTATTGATATCTCATCCTGATACTTGAACCCCTATAGAACCTTACCTTGAACTCTGATAGTCAGAAACTTACCAACATGATTCCTCATTGATTGATACCCTCTTTCTTATCCTACAGCTTGTCAATTCTGATATATCCTAAGCTAAAAATCATTTCTTCATACCTTAACACCCTTAGTATTCATGAAACCTACATTCTTGATGATCCAGCACTTGAACCTTGATGAGAAACCATTGCTTTAAGCCCAATTTGGCACTTCCTTTCATGATATCCAATAGCCTCACTAAATTCCCTTGTCCAAACTTTGATACATGAAAACCATTCAGTTACCCTAATAGAGTTTAGTTTTATGAATCATTGCCCTGAGATTTAGTACCATATTTCCCATATTTCGAGTTAATCTATAATCCCTTAATAAAAATATTTACTGTTAAAAGAGATTTTGTTACAATTCGGCATCAGCTTTTAAAATAAATAAAATATGGGTTTTCAGTTCAAAAGGGGGATAAATGTTTTCTTGAATAGTGGATCTGGACTGAGACGCGAGTCCTTTCCACACTTATATTAGGCTTAGAAGTTGCCTAGGGATTTCCGTTAATATTTTAGAACCCAGCGAGGTTCGGGATTACTTCGCGGCTGATCACCGGCTGTAATCCGTAGCGTCATAAAATGATTTTGATTAAGACTTGATTTTAAAATTGTTTTGATGCAAGCAAAATGATGCCATCTCACATAGTTTTATCTCTCGTTATCATTAGTTATGTCTTTCCATTGTCATTCTTAAAAGTATATCTCAATTTATGTTTTGTGTCGTATTGTTAGCACTTGTTGAGCATTTGGCTCACTCCTTGCTTTACCCTGATATTACAGCTAGCAGCTATGGTTAGATTCAAGCAGACTGCCCGTAAGACCTGTGATGCTGATGCTTATGTTCGAGCTCAGTTAGAATAAGTAATAATAGCTGTGTGAGGACTCGGTATTTGTAATCAGATATAATAGTTGGTAGTGTTGGGCTGTTCCAAACCCTAAACTGTAAGATCTTGGATTTGGTTGTGTATTTTTCATTAAAATGATGTAATAGCTATATTTATTTTGCTGTTTAAGTTGGGGGTGTGATAAAAGCTAAAGCCTTAATATATGTGAGCACATCATGATTTTTGATCTGCTTCTCAGCTATCTCTAAATATTGAGAAGCATGATAAATAGTGATTGGATAGCTTGGATCTTTCCCTTTAGACACCCATTCCTCATCCAAGTACTTCTCTGTGTTTGCTTTATCCAACTCAGCCATTTTCAGCTTCCTTTCTCTTTCAGGCATATCTTCAGGAAAAATGATCTCATCCAAGTCTTCATCAAAATATAGCTCCATATTGATTTTAGACACATCAATATCATCTCTATCATCAGAATCACTACCTTGACTAGAAACTGGTCTTGTAGTCTCATCAGTGTGATGAACTTTTGAAACTGGTTATAACTTGAACGGTGGTAGTTCAAGTAGTATTTGGAAAATATATAAGTATATTGGAGTATCTTGTAACTTCATCTTTTAAACTTATATCTGGTTAATGATTATCTTATGCATGACAAAGATTTTCACAAAAACGTTGAGACAAGGTTAGATATATGAGATCACCTTGCAACGATATTTTTACACAGTTATAAACTGGAACTCTGTGTATATTAGGCATGGAAGAGGACTTCCAAGATTTTGAAAAGTATATAAGTATATATACTGAATATTTTGCGACTTCGTCGCATTAAGATATCAAACTTGGTTCATTTCTTCTTGACCAAGGCTTTCATGAGTACTATGAGAATGCTCATATATTGTTAATTATTATACATATTATTTCGGTGGGCTTGTTGCTCACCCTTGCTTTCTTCTTCATCACACAACAAAAGATAGAAAAGATGAACAGGACCAAGCTCCCAATTCGCAAGCGGTTAGGAAACGTTCCGCAGTTTCCTGTAGGCGTTGATGCCGTTATAGCCGAGGTAGGACCTACCAATAGGCTAGGCTTTCAACTTTTGATGTACCAGACTTATGTATATTTATGAATTGTAATAATGGCAAGGAAATGTAAATTTATTCATAAACCCTTTTAAGGTGTAATGGCATATAATTGTGGAATAAAGTGACTTGTATTATTTTTTTGTTATTCATCTCTGAGACTATAACTTGTGGTGTGTGTGTATATTGTGGGGTCACAGTATGTAGTAGTTGGTTGTTTATTAAGATTAAGTGTTATTAAGGGAAATGGAACTCGTGACAACCCGGATCCCCGACCCCGAATTTGGGGGTATTACACAGATATATATTCAAACACAAATGTAAAGAACACAAAAGACTTAAAAACTTTTCTGGTGAATTTGTTGTTCCACCGGAGATGTGTTATTTCAGAAAATCTGTGATTCAAAGAATTGATCACAGCTGCATTCTAGTACAAACTAGATGATTTTCTCTCAATATTTTTCTAAACAGTTCTGGAAAATTCACACTCTAATTACTAGCTGCAACTTGGTTTATATATCACCAAGTTTACAAGTGAAGACAAAAGTACAATTAAAAAGATTCTTCACATGTTTCTTCTTCATTTCTCTATCGAATGCAATCTAGGTTGATCTGTGAATCTTTGAATACTTCCTTGTTTGCACCATAATGGAAATGCTGCATTTTCTTGATTCCTCCAAGAGGCTGCCACATTCCAATTATCTCTGTCAACCCATGTGCCTCTGTCAGCTTATGAATTGTCACTGTCAACTGCTATTGAACTTAGCATCCGTTGAAGCTTTCATCCGTTGATGGCTTTATCCGTTGATGCATTAGCAGTTGAAGCTTTATCCGTTGATGGATGTTATCCGTTGAATCTTTGTTTCTCATCCGTTGAAGGCTTTTAGCTAATCAATTGATACTACTTCACTTATACAAAATTACAAGGCATGAAATATTTACAGTTAGCCCTCCAATTTGCATATCCACTAGTAGTCAACATGACTTATAATTTCCCACAACATCTAAGAATTATAACTTGAATACAGAAACTGAAATGTGCTACAATACTAAACTTATTTCTAAGTAAAGCTACTCCTTCAACGGATAGCCAGAATGGTCTTATCCGTTGAGGCTACAAACACTAGATTCCTACTTAATTGTTTTATTTAACTTATCATCAAACTAATACACATATTTCTAACAATCTCCCCCTATTTATGTCTACTAGAATTGTAGTCATAAATTTGGGTTTAACTTGATGATAACAAAACACTTAACAAATATATGAAGTGAAATCAAGTAGAAATTCAGAAGTGCTGCAAAAGTGTATGTATTGAGACAGAATTGAAGAATTACATTGATTCCAAAGATGCTCCTTTAGGCTGAGTAGATTATTTTCTTTTCCTTTGATCCCTTATTTTCTTCCCTAGCCTCCTGTCATTTTCCTCTACTTGGAGTTGGAGTTGTCTGTAGAATTCAGCTTCATCTTCTTCACTGATGTCCAACTTAGATTGCATGTCCTTGAGAGTTTCATTACTGGCAATTTTAAGCTGATCTTCAAGTCTGAAAAATCTGCTGACTCCTTTATTGTCTCTGAACTCCATCAACCAATGAGGTGATTTATGAATTGTAATTCCATGCTCAGGGATGAGTAATGTTTTAGGCAAGAAATTGGGCTCCCACCAAGTTTTCCTTATGCTGGCAATCTTGTTGAGAATCTCAATTTTGGCAGTCCTGGTAAAGCCAGAATCCCTTTTGATAGGTGAGTAGACTCTAACCAAGGTAGAATAGCCTTCATTCAGAATTCTGTAAAGGGGCCAAGTCCTTTCCCCATTTCCTTTGTACTTGAACACTAATCTTTCTGGTAGCTGTCTGTAGGCATCTATTCCCCTTACTTCCTCCAGCTCATCCATGTAGAGTTCAATGTCTGCCTGTTCCTTTATGTCACAAATGTGAACATAATCATCCTTTGAGGCTTGTGGCTTAGGCTTAGGTTTCTGAGTAAATTTTCTTGAGGTTAGGGGAGGTGTTGATTTGGTTTTTCTTTTCTGTTTCTTTGGTGGTGGAGAAGTTGTTAAGAAGGTGGGAAATTTGATGGTGTCCCAATCAATGGGTTCCTCCTTAGGAATGATTGTTTCACCATGGATATTTATATAGGGATCAGGCACAATGGGTTCAGGAATAGAAGGTAGTGGTTTGGATTTTGATTAGATTTCCTCAGTGTTATCTATAATCTTCCTTTTTGCATTGGCCTTCCTTCTATTCCCTTTCTGCCATTCCTTTCTTTCCTCACTTCTTTCTTCCACATCCTCACTAAACATGTTCCCCATACCTTCATCTTCACCCTTGTCTTCAATTTCTTTCTTCTCTTCAATTTGACTTGACTTTAGCTGTTTTTCAAGCTTTGCTTGTGCTCTTTTATCAGTCCTTAGCTTTTCAGCTTCTTACTTCAGCCTTTTGGTCTCTTCACTCTTGGCTTTTGAGAATTTGGGATGTCCTTGCAGCACACAGATACTCTTTCCCTCTCTATAAATGATAGCTATATTCATTCTTTTCACTACATCATTGGTCTCATTCTTTTCACTACATCATTGGTCTCTTTGTGCTTTATGATGCCGCCACCCAAAACCTTTGTCTTCATCAGGATTTGGAAGAGGAAAGTCCACTTCTTTCAAATGAGCAAAGTTAAGAGGATTCTTTGTAGAGTCCTTGTCAAGTCTAGTGTTGGGCTTGAGTACCACAGGCTTGAAGTTCTTGAAGGAAGTTTCTCCAACCTTATTCCTCCTTACTGGCTTGTATTCCATAGTGATTGGCTCAACTTTTGTGCTATGTTTCACAGATAAGGATTTTGTTGTTGTAGAGCCAAACACTTGTTGCATCCTTTCATCAATTCTCCTCCTTTGCTCTTTCACCTGCATCTCAGTTGCTGCTAGCTGGATTAGATCAATTCCATCAAGCTTTCCTTTGATTTGAAGTGTTGGAGAAGTAGTGATGGCAGGAACTAGCACTTTGGATATTTGAATGTTTGTAGATGGCTCTCCTTCCCCTTCCCTTTTATACTCCCCCTTTTTGTTATCATCAAGGAGAGGGGTCAAGCCTAGTGCTTTTGCCAGCTGCATAAGTAGACTTGTTTGAGATTGTTGATTTTGAAGAATGGTGACCAAAGAATTTTCAATGACTTGAACTCTATCTTCCAACTTGGCTAGCCTCTTTTCAGCATCTGATTCTCTTCTCAATCTTAGTAACAAGTCCTGTATGGTACCATAGGGCATGACTGAATCCAGCTTCTCAGAATTGTAGGACTTCAAATCAGCTATATCCTTCTTGATTTCATCCACACTCAGATTCTGTCTTAGTTGCTGTAGTTTCATGAGATGTAGAGAATCTAGGTGGGCTTGAAGAATAGCCTTGGTACCAGCATCTGAAGTTTCCTGAAGGGCCTTTTGAATAACCATAACTTGTTTGACCAAGGAGACATTGAAATGTCCTGGTGTAGATTTCCTAGTCAAGGCCCATTCAGGTAAATCGAATTGAACTAGGGCCTTCATCTCCCCCTAAGTTCATGCCTTCATTAAATGAGACAGAGTCATCATCATTAAAATTTACTCCAAATTCTTCAGATGGCTCACCAGCTTGAGAAGGCATCCTATTGACAGCAGCTTTATCCCTTTGTAGAGATTCTGAAGTGTGTACTAGGTTCAAAGTCTGTTCTGCCTCCATATTGCCCTGAACAGCCAACAGTTGATATGCTGACACAGGATGAGTAAAAGTGTCAGCATCCAAGGAAATGTTATCAGTTACAGCTTTGTAATGTTGCTGAAATTGTCTTTCCTTGTCAGCATCATCCACAATCATTGACTTATTAGCAATGGCTAGATCCACCCTTATACCTTCTGCACCTGCTGTTCTCTCAATTTCTCTATATTCTTGCATCAGGGGCTCCCCCTGGCTCACACACCTCACACCCTCACCCTCACCTACTAAGGTGGCACGCCTCTCACTTTCTTTTGCCAAGCTGGAAAAAATAGCATGCATATTTAGACTCTCAAGCTCTCCTTTTTCCTGGGAGCAACCCAGCCTCTCACTCAAATTTTCACTCCCTTCCCTCAATCCTAGAAGTGATTGTACAGTAACCATGTCTTCTACACTTGGAATTGATTCAGTTATTTGTGTAGAGACTATCAACGGATAGGGAGTATCCATTGAAGTTGGAACTGATGATATCAACGGATAATTGTTGTTAAGCTTATCCATCGAAGAACAACCACTTGTCAACGGATGAGAGATATCCGTTGAAGAAGGAAAAGAAGTAGAAATTGAAAGTGACATGATTTTTGAATCTGTGTGGATTGATTTTAATTTAGGGGACACAGATTCTTCAACCAAATCTAAAAGAATTGGCTGATGATCCAACAAATCATCTAAGAGATGATGATCACCAGTATTTGAGTGGGGCTCCTCCCTGAGTTGTAAAGAGGGAGAATTAGGAATTGATGTGAATATCATGTCCACATCCAGAGATGGTGATGGAGAATTTGGTGATTGATGTGTGTCAATTTTGAGAGCATGGGGCTGTGACTCCACATTTGTTAGAGTCACAACAAGCTGAATTTGAGAAGGCATAGATACAGGTGGGTGTATTTGTGCAGTGTGTGCACCCTGTGTGGAAACTAAGGTTTTAACCCTCTTTCTTCTTGTAAAGGCTTTGACAGGTGAGTGTGTGACTTCAGTGTCCCTCCCTCTTTTGTTCTATGTCCCTGGTTGGGGCTATTTTCAATAGCTACACCCTTTTGGGAGGATGCAACCAGGGATGAGTTTGAATCCTTTTCAACCACCACAGTCTTTTGAGAAACCGTGGCTTGGCTAGCTGGGGTACCACTCACCTCTCCTACCTTATCCTGGGGGGTTTCTTGATGTTCACCCCTCCCCTCACCACTCACACCCTGTTCACTCCCCTCAGGGTTTATGGTAGTTGTTACAACTGTTGTCTTTTGAGAAACAACAGAGGTGGATTTCTTTGACTTTGTTCTTGAAACTTTAGGTTTGGTGGCTTTGGTAGGAATCTGTTGGGACAAAGACACCGATTCCATGGCCACACTTAAAGGCAAAGAAATGATGGGGCTGGAAGTACTAGGAGTTGAAGAAGTATTTACCTCACTTACCTGAGGTGCATTCATTATTGGCAAATATACCAATGACACCTGATTGTTGAGGTTAATTCTCAAAAGATCTGCAAGAACCCTTTTCTCTTGTGCCCAGCACTAGAGTTTATTACTCTCATTAGTTATGACCAATCCTTCAGCAACATGGTTAGCCAATAACATAAAGAATCTAGCATAGTAGATGTTATGGGGTCTATTAGCTTTGTTACCTAACCTGGTACCTAATTCTAGCATGACATAGTTGCTAAAATTAAAATACCTATCAGAAACTAGCATATAGAGCATATTAACTAGAGATAAATTTATTGCATCAAAATTACTAATTTTCCCAGAGAAAACCTTGATAAAGGCATCACCAAGAAAACTCCATTCTTTCCTAAGACCTTTTCTTGTAATACTCCCTAAACTAGCAGAATCAAAAGAATAGCCTATGTAATCTAACATGCTAGATACATCATTATTAGTGTGTGGTGTCATGGCATTCTTCTCAGGTAGTTTGAAACAAGACTGTATATCATCACAGTTAATACAGTAATCTTTACCTTTGAGAGAGAAAGTGATGGTCATATATGTGGGATTGAACTCTGCAGTTATCCAAATCTCCTCAATTACCTCACAGTAAATAGTTGGGGCTTCCAGCATTGCATAGCTTAGTTTACAATTTTTGATGAAGTCCATCATCTTGTGATAATCTGAGTGGGCTTCATTCTTTTCCACCAAGGCTACGAAATTGTTCTTCTCATAGACAAATCCAGACTGGGACATTATCTTTACTACTGGTGCCATTGTAGTGAGTAGAGGTTGTAGAGAAAAGTTGGGAGTTTTGGGAGAGAAAGAGAGTAAAAGCTTTTGAAAAATTGCAAGAAACCGTAAAGTGAAAATAAGAATTCAAAAGACTTTTATACTTTCTCGAATTAAAACATAAGGAGAATGATTAAATAATATTTTTAAGTAAATTACAGCCGTTTGAGAATAAAGAAAACTGTATGAATTCTAAAAACTGCCTTTAATACAAATACATACAACTGTGTATATATATATATATATCAACGGTTTAAGTAAAAGAATCAACGATTGTGACTTACTTAAAACAACTGATGTGACACTTCAACGGATGAGGTAAATAGTTATCCATTGAAGATTAACACAGTTTTATCCGTTGAAGGATAAAATTACCAGAAATGTTTTTGTCTTTCAGCGGATAATGAACATCCGTTGATAGAACAATTTTGGCTTTCAACGGATAGGGAATATCCATTGATAGAATAATCTTTACTAAAAGCCAACTTTGTTCTTGCAGCAAATTCATTTCAGGCTTCAAAACAGATTGTAATAAGGACATGAATTTATGAATAATTAAGCATACCTAGCTCACTTACTAATCATGTGAATGTTGATTCATCAAGTGGCTTGGTAAATATGTCTGCAATCTGCTTTTCACTTGGAACAAAATGAAGTTCCACTGTACCATTTATCACATATTCCCTTATAAAGTGGTACTTGATGTCAATGTGCTTGGTTCTTGAGTGCTGCACTGGATTTTCAGTAATGGCAATGGCGCTTGTGTTGTCACAGAATATTGGAATTTTGTCAACAGTTATCCCATAGTCAAATAGTTGATTCCTCATCCATAGTATCTGTGCACATCAACTACCAGCAACAATGTACTCAGCTTCAGCTGTTGATGTAGAAACAAAATTTTGCTTCTTGCTGAACCATGACACAAGCTTATTCCCTAGAAATTGACAGGTGCCAGTTGTACTTTTCCTGTCTATTTTGCAACCAGCATAATCTGCATCTGAGTAGCCAATTAGATCAAAACCAGACTCTCTAGGATACCAAATTCCTAAATTTGGAGTCCCTTTGAGATATCTGAAAATTCTTTTAATAGCTACTAAGTGAGATTCGTTAGGGTCAGCTTGAAATCTAGCACAGAGATATGTAGAAAACATTATATCAGGTCTACTAGCAGTTAAATATAGAAGTGAGCTAACCATGCCTCTATAACTTGTAATATCCACAGACTTTTCAGCCTTGTTTAATTCAAGCTTGGTGGCAGTGGCCATGGGAGTTTTTGCAGATGAACAATCCATTAAGTCAAACTTCTTTAAAAGATCATTAATATATTTAGTTTGACTAATGAAAATTCCACCACTAACTTGTTTAACTTGTAAACCAAGAAAATAAGTTAGCTCTCCCATCATGCTCATTTCATATTTACTTTGCATTAACTTAGCAAAATTTTTACAAAGCTTATCATCTGTAGAACCAAATATAATATCATCTACATAGATTTGAACAAGTATTGTAGAGCCATTAATATTTCTAAAGAAAAGAGTTTTGTCAACAGTACCTCTTGTGAAGTGATTATCTAGAAGAAATTTTGACAAGGTCTCATACCAGGCACTAGGTGCTTGCTTTAGTCCATAGAGTGCTTTCAACAGATAATACACATAGTCTGGAAAATTTGGATCTTCAAATCCTGGAGGTTGGCTTACATAAACTTCTTCCTCCAATTCTCCATTCAGAAATGCACTCTTGACATCCATTTGATAGACTTTGAAATTGGCATGGGCTGCATAGGCTAGAAAGATTCTGATAGCTTCAAGTCTTGCAACTGGAGCAAATGTCTCATCAAAATCTATACCTTCTTGTTGAGAGTAGCCCTTGGCGACCAATCTGGCTTTATTACTTATGACAATGCCATTTTCATCCATCTTATTTCTGAATACCCATTTTGTATCAATAGAGCTCTTGTTCTTTGGCTTGGGTACTAGCTCTCATACTTTGTTCCTCTCAAATTAGTTTAGCTCCTCTTGCATTGCTAAAATCCAATCTGGATCTAATAGAGCTTCATACACTCTCTTAGGTTCCTCCTGTGATAGAAAACTACTATATAGACATTCATCTTGAGTAGCCCTTCTAGTTTGCACTTTAGATGTAGCATCACCAATGATCAATTCAAAAGGGTGAATCTTGGTCCATTTCTTTTGAGGTTGTAGATTAGCTCTAGATGAGGTTGCCTCAGTATTGTCATGATGTGAGATAGAGTATTGATTGGTTGAAACTCCCCCTGAGTTACTGATCCTTTGAAAGGAATTGGAAGTTCTATCAACTGATGAAGTGAATTGATTATCCGTTGATAGACTATGATCAACGGATGCTTCATTATGTACTTCAATGGATGATGCACTTTGTCTTTCAATGGATGCTGAATTATGACTTTCAACTGATGCAACATTTTATGCATTATTCAAAGGCAAATTTTGAATTCTTTTCGAGGTGCCTTCTCCATCATTCTCATCTTCACTATCATCACAATATATCTCAATGTTATCAAATTTGAGTCCTTCATGATGTCCCTCATCTGTTAGTCCATCAATCTTTTTATCATCAAACACAACATGCACAGATTCCATGACAATGTTGGTTCTTAGATTGTAGACCCTATATGATTTTCCAGCAGAATAACCAACAAATATTCCTTCATCAGCCTTTGCATTAAACTTCCCTTTGTGATCAGGTTGATTCCTTAGAATGTAGCATTTGCTACCAAAGACATGAAGAAAGTTTAAAGTTGGTTTTCTTCTCTTGAACAATTGATAGGGAGTCATGCCTTTTGCCTGATTGATTAGATAAATATTCTGAGTGTAATATGCACATTTAACAGCCTCAGCCCAAAAGTATGTTGGGAGTTTTGACTCTTCAAGCATTGTTCTTGCAGCTTCAATTAGTGATCTGTTCTCTCTTTCCACCACACCATTCTGTTATGGAGTCCTTGGAGCTGATAATTCATGCATGATCCCATTTTCTTCACAGAACAACCTCATGGTAGAATTCCTGAACTCAGTTCCATTGTCACCCCTGATATTCCTTACCTTGAAATCTGGATGATTGTTCACTTGCTTGATATGATTGATGATGATTTTACTAGCTTCATCCTTTGATCCAAGAAAGTAGGTCCATGAAAACTTTGAGAAATCATTTACAATCACTAGGCAATATCTTTTTCTCGAAATTGACAAAATATTGACTGGTCCAAAAAGATCCATGTGTAGCAGTTGTAATGGTTCATCAATTGCTGATTCAAGCTTCTTGCTGAATGATGCTTTCTTTTGCTTTCCTTTTTGACATGCATCACACAGTCCATCCCTTTAGAATTCCACTAGAGGCATTCCTCTAACTAAATCCTTTTTGACTAGATCATTTATTGTCTTGAAATTCAAATGAGACAGCTTCTTGTGTCATAGCCAACTTTCATCTGGACTTGCTTTGCTGAGAAGACAAGTAATTGATTCTACATCTGTAGAGTTGAAGTTAGCCAAGTACACATTCCCTTTTCTAACTCCAGTTAGAACCACTTTGTTGTCCTTCTTACTTGTGACAACACAGGCTTCAGAATTGAAGGAAACAGTATTCCCTCTGTCACATAGTTGACTGATGCTCAATAGATTGTGTTTGAGACCATCAACTAATGCAAATTCATCAATGATGACATTTTCTTTTGAAATCAAGCCATATCCCATATTGAATCCTTTGCTGTCATCTCCAAAGGTTATGCTAGGACCAGCTCTCTCCTTGAACTCTGTGAGCAGGGTGAAATCTCCTATCATGTGCCTGGAACAACCACTGTCCAAGTACCATAAATTCCTTCTTTTTCCCTGCACACAACAAAATCAATCAAGTTGATTTTGGTACCCAAGTTTCCTTGGGTCCAGCCTTGTTAGTCTTTTTCCTAGACTTCATACCTCCTGCATCTTTTGACTTCGGTAACTTTGGGTCAACCTTGGTCTTAGATGTAGTTGTTTGAAATGTAGGGTTAGTCACAGAATCATTTAGCACATTTGGTTGAATATGATAAGGCATAGATTGTGCAAACATATTATTCCACATAGGCATGTTTTATGGCATTTGAGGCATACTAAATGCAGCAAAATAAGGATTATTAACATATGGCATGTTTGCAAAATGTGCATGAAGATTCTGTTGAGACATAACAGGCATATCACGCAGAGGTGACATAGACATGTTAGGCATGGAAGGGGTTAAAGGCATGGGAGCATTCTTAACTGACTTGCAGTTAGCAGATAGATGATTAACACTTTTACAATGCACACAACTTTTTCTAGGAGCATATTTATCAGGTGTGTAATTGTTGTGTTTGTTAATCCCTACCTTCCCATTTCTATTTGATTTTCTTTTAGTTTCCTTTTTATCCTCAACCATCTTAAGCCTATTTTTCAACTGATCTAAAGTCATGTGTCCTATATTCACCTTACTGGCATCTTTGGATGTGCTGGCTTCTTCTTTGACAAAGTTCTTGGAAGTTGAACCAAACTTCTTATTGAGATTTTTCAAATTGTTCTTTTTAGAATCACTTGCCTGTTTTAATTGATGAGCCTTCAACGGATGCTCCTTTTTTTCCTTCAACGAATAACTTTCATCATCCGTTGATTCCACATCCGTTGATAATCCATCAATTAATTCTACTTCCTTTTTGTTTTTCTTTCAGGCATTCTCACAGAGTGATTCAATTCCCTGAACCTTGACAAACTGAGCACTAACATCCCTAGATGTTTTCCAAGCCTTGATTACATCTTGTTCATGTTCTAATTGTTTAGAAAGAATTTCTACTTTCTTAACAGATTCTTCTAGCTCACTCTCAACAGTTAAGCATTTGATTTTAATCTTTTCAATCTCAATTACCTTACCCTCTAACACAGCATTCCTATCACTTAAAAATAGATTATTCTCTTTAATTCTTGTGTTTTCTTTAGCTAGTGATTTAAGAGAAACACGCAAATGATATAATTCATTGGACATATCATTTATAGCTTCATTGCATTCAATCTTAGAAAGCTGAGAGAGGTCAGTAGTAATTACCTGGTTGCTTGATGAACTAGTTTCATTTTCATCAGAATTAGCCATCAGGGCTAGGTTGACATATTCCACATCATCATCTTCATTGACTACATCTGCTGCCCAGTCATCCTGAGTCAGAAAAGCTCTTTCCTTTTGTTTGAGCAAATCGAAATTGTTAGGAATATGTGTATTAGGTTGATGATAAGTTAAGCAAAATACTTAAGTAGAAATCTAGTGTTTGTAGCCTCAACGGATAAGACCATCTTGGCTATCCGTTGAAGGAGTAGCCTTACTTAGCAATAAGTTTGGTATTGTAGCACATTTCACTCTCTGGTTTCAAGCTGTAATTCTTAGATGTTGTTAGGAAATAATCAGTCATGTTGACTACTAATGGATGCACAAATAGGAGGGCTAATTGTAAATATTTCATGCCTTGTAATTTTGTATAAGTGAAGAAGTGTCAACGGATATTGAAGACCTTCAACGGATAAGAAACAAAACTTCAACGGATGTCTCTAATGCTTCAACGGATAATATCCATCAATGGATAAGTGCTTCAACGGATAAAGCTTCAACTACTAGAGCATCAACGGATAAAGCCATCAACGGATGAAAGCTTCAACGGATGCTCAGTCTCATAGCAATTGATAGTGACAGTTAACAAAGCTGACAGAGGCACATGGATTGACAGAGATGTGGTAGCCTATTTCAGGAACAGCAGAAAAAGCAGCCGTTTTTAGTCTGGTTCAAAATGGAAAGTCAACAGATAATTCCATATTACACTGGATAAAAATGGAATAGAAACAAGTGGAGAACTATTTTCTTATTGTACTTTATCTTTGTCTTCACTTGTAAACTTGGTGATATATAAACCAAGTAGTAGCTAGTAATTAGATGTGAATTTTCCCTGAGCTGTTTAGAAATATCAAGAGAGAAAAACATCTAGTTTGTACTAGGAAGCAGCTGTGATTTAATTTTGAATCACAGATTTTCTGAAATAACACATCTCTGGTGGAACAACAAATCCACCAGAAAAGTTTTTAAGTTCTTTGTGTTCATTACATTTGTGTTTGAATATATATCTGTCTGCATCAGCTCCAAGCAATTCACACACATTTGATCACTCAAACACTTAGCCTTACAAACTGCTCAAAACTTGAAAAAGTTTTGAGATTTACATTCAACCCCCCTTCTATAAATCTCATTGTTAGTCCACTGGGAATAACAATTGGTATCAGAGCAAGCTCTTAACATATAAAGAGTTTAAAGATCTATTCTGCTAACATCATGAGTGCACAGAAGAACTCTCCTGTTACCATCATGAATAGGAAGGATATTGGTGTAAAGATTCCAGTCCTGGAAAAGGATAATTATCATCACTGGAAAGTGAAGATGCATTTACATCTTCTTTCTCAAGATGAAAGCTACATCAACTGTATTGAAAATGGTCCTCACATCCCTCACAAGGTAGCCACAGCTGCTACTGCAACAGTTGCTGTTGGACAGTCTATTCCCAAGCCAAGAGCAGAATGGACCATTGAAGACATGGAAGAAATCCGCAAGGATAAGAGAGCCATGAACATTTTGTTTAATGGATTAGATCAAGATATGTTTGACAATGTCATCAATTGCCAAACTGTAAAGGAAGTTTGGGACACTGTACAAATCATCTGTGAAGGTACTGAGCAGGTCAGAGAGAACAAAATGCAGCTTCTTATTCAACAGTATGAATATTTTCACTTTGAAGAAGGTGAATCATTAAATGATACCTTCAACAGGTTTCAGAAACTGTTGAATGGATTGAAGCTGTATGGTAGAGTGTACCAAGTCAAGGATTCCAACTTAAAATTTCTTAGGTCTCTGCCAAAGGAATGGAAGCCCATGACTGTCTCTTTGAGAAACTCTCAAGATTATAAGAACTTCACACTTGAAAGATTATATGGAATTTTGAAGACTTATGAACTTGAAATAGAGCAGGATGAGCTGTTGGAAAAGGGAAAGAGAAAAGGAGGAACAATTGCTCTTGTAGCTGACTGTGAGAAGATGGAAGCCAGGAATGAGGAGAAGACAATGCCAAGTCTCAAAGTTGGCACAAGCAAATCAGAATCAAGCAAGGGTAAAGAGCAAGTTGCTGAGGATGAAGACAATTCCAATCAGGATGAATCTGATGATATTGAAGAACATTTGGCCTTTCTGTCCAGGAGGTTTGTAAAGATGAAGTTCAGAAAAAACACAAAATTCACTAAGCCAAACAAAAACATGGTGGACAAATCAAAGTTCAAATGTTACAACTGTGGCATTAGTGGACACTTTGCAAGTGAGTGTAGGAAGCCAAATTCTGAGAAAAAGAAATTTGAGCAAGTTGATTACAAAAAGAAGTATTTTGATTTGCTCAAACAAAAGGAAAGAGCATTCCTCACTCAAGATGATTGGGCAGCAGATGGGGTAAATGAAGATGATGATGTGGAATATGTCAACCTAGCCCTGATGGCTAATTCTGATGAAAATGAAACTAGTTCATCAAGCAACCAGGTAATTACTACTGATCTCTCTCAGCTTTCTAAACATGAATGCAATGAAGCCATAAATGATATGACCAATAAATTATATCACTTGCGTGTTTCCCTTAAATCACTAGCAAAAGAAAACACTAGGATCAAGGAGAATAACGTGTTTTTAAGTGATAGGAATGCTGTGTTAGAGGATCAGGTAATTGAGCTTGAAAAGATAAAACTTAAATGCCTGAGTGCTGAGAGTGAACTAGCAAAAGCTGTTAAGAAAGTAGAAATTCTTTCTAAACAGTTAGAAAGTGAGCAAGAGGTAATCAAGGCCTGGAAAACATCTAGGGATGTTAGTGCTCAGATTGCAAAGGTCCAGGGAATTGAATCATTCTGTGAGGATGCCTGGAAGAAAAACAAAAAGAAGTTAGAATTAATTGATGGATTGTCAACGGATGATGAAAGTTATCCGTTGAAGAAAGAAAAGGAGCATCCGTTGAAGGCTCATCAATTAAAACAGGCAAGTTCTGTTAGAAATAAAAATCTAAATAAAAAGAATGATTCAACTCTCAAGAACTTTGTCAAAGAAGGAGCTAGCACATCCAAAGATGTTAGTAAGGTGAATATAGGACACATGACTTTAGACCAGCTAAAAGATAGGCTTAAGTTGGTTGAGGATAAGAAGGAAACTAAAAGAAAATCTAAAAGAAATGGGAAGGTAGGGATCAATAAACATAACAATTACACACCTGATAGGTATGCTCCTAGAAAAAGCTGTGTGCATTGTAAAAGTGTTAATCACCTATCTGATAATTGCAAATCTGTTAAAAATGCTCCCATGCCTTCAAATTCGTCCATGTCTAACATGTCTATGTCACCTCTGCATGCTATGCCTGTTATGTCTCACTAGAATCCCCATGCACATTTTGCAAACATGCCATACATTAACAATCCTTACTTTACTGCATTTAGTATGCCTCAAATGCCATACAATATGCCTATGTGGAATAACATGTTTGCACAACCTATGCCTTATCAAATTCAATCAAATGTGTTAAATGATTCCGTGACTAACCTTACACTTCAACCAACCACATCTGAGACCAAGGTTGACCTAAAGTTACCTAAGTCAAAAGATGCAGGAGGAATGAAGTCTAGGAAAAAGACTAACAAGGTTGGACCCAAGGAAACTTGGGTACCAAAATCAACTTGATTGATTTTGTTGTGTGCAGGGACAAAGAAGGAATCTATGGTACTTGGACAGTGGTTGTTTAAGACACATGACAGGAGATTTCACCCTGCTCACAGAGTTTAAGGAGAGAGATGGCCCTAGCATAACCTTTGGAGATGACAGCAAAAGATTCACTATGGGATATAGCTTGATTTCAAAAGAAAATGTCATCATTGATGAAGTTGCATTGGTTGATGGTCTCAAACACAATTTATTGAGCATCAGTCAACTATGTGACAGAGGGAATACTGTTTCCTTCAATTCTGAAGCCTGTATTGTCACAAGTAAAAAGGACAATAAAGTGGTTCTAACTGGAGTTAGAAAAGGGAATGTGTACTTAGCTGATTTTAACTCTACAGATGCAGAATCCATTACTTGTCTTCTCAGCAAAGCAAGTCCAGTTGAAAGTTGGCTATGGCACAAGAAGCTGTCCCATTTGAATTTCAAGACAATGAATGATCTAGTCAAAAAGGACTTACTTAGAGGAATGCCTCTAGTGGAATTCACAAGGGATGGACTGTGTGATGCTTCTCAGAAAGGAAAGCAAAAGAAAGTATCATTCAGTAAGAAGCTTGAATCTGCAATTGATGAACCACTGCAATTTCTACACATGGATCTTTTTGGACCAGTCAATGTATTGTCAATTTCAAGGAAAAGATACTGCCTCGTGATTGTAGATGATTTCTCAAAGTTTTCATGGGATTATTTTCTTGGATCAAAGGATGAAGCTAGTGAAATCATCATCAATCATATCAAGCAAGTCAACAATCATCCTGATTTCAAAGTAAGGAATATTAGGAGTGACAATGGAACTGAGTTCAAGAATTCAACCATGAAGATGTTCTGTGAAGAAAATGGGATCATGCATGAGTTCTCAGCTCCAAGAACTCCACAACAAAATGGTGTGGTGGAAAGGAAGAACAGATCACTAATTGAAGCTGCAAGGACAATGCTTGAGGAGTCAAAACTCCCAACTTATTTTTGGGCTGAGGCTGTTAACTGTGCATGTTACACTCAGAATATTTCTCTAATCAATCAAGCAAAATGCATGACTCCCTATCAATTATTCAAGAGAAGAAAACCAACTTTAAACTTTCTACATGTCTTTGGTTGCAAATGCTACATCTTAAGGAATCAATCTGATCACAAAAGAAAGTTTGATGCAAAGGCTGATGAAGGAATATTTGTTGGTTATTCTGCTGGAAAATCATATAGGGTCTACAATCTAAGAACCAACATTGTTATGGAATCTGTACATGTTGTGTTTGATGATAAAAAGATTGATGGACTAACAGATGAGGGACATCATGAAGGACTCAAATTTGACAATATTGAGATATATTGTGATGATAGTGAAGATGAGAATGATGAAGAAGGCATCTCAAGAAGAAACCAGAGTCTGCCTTTGGATAATGTACAGAATGCTGCATCCGTTGAAAGTCATAATTCAGCTCCCGTTGAAAGAAGCAATGCAGCATCCGTTGAAAGACAAAGTGCATCATCCGTTGAAGTTCATAACGAAGCATCCGTTGATCACGGTCTGTCAACGGATAATCAATTCACCTCATCAGTTGATAGAACTCCCAATTCCTTTCAAAGGATCAGCAACTCAGGGGGAGTTTCAACAAATCAACATTCTATCTCACATCATGACAATACTGAGTCAACCTCATCAAGGGCTAATCTACCACCTCAAAGGAAATAGACCAAGAATCACCCTTTTGAACTGATCATTGGTGATGCTACATCAAAAGTACAAACTAGAAGGGCTACTCAAGATGAATGTCTGTATAGTAGCTTTCTATCACAGTAGGAACCTAAGCGAGTGGAAGAAGCTCTTTTGGATCCAGATTGGATTTTAGCAATGCAAGAGGAGCTAAACCAATTTGAGAGGAACAAAGTATGGAAGCTGGTACCCAAGCCAAAGAACAAGAGTTCTATTGACACAAAATGGGTATTCAAAAACAAGATGGATGAAAATGGCATTGTCATAAGGAATAAAGCCAGATTGGTTGCTAAAGGCTACTCTCAACAAGAGGGAATAGATTTTGATGAAACATTTGCTCCAGTTGCCAGACTTGAAGCCATCAGAATCTTTCTAGCCTATGCAGCTAATGCCAATTTCAAAGTCTATCAGATGGATGTCAAGAGTGCATTTCTAAATGGGGAATTGGAGGAAGAAGTTTATGTAAGCCAACCTCCAGGTTTTGAAGATCCAAATTTTCCAGACCATGTGTATTATTTGTGGAAAGCACTCTATGGACTAAAGCAAGCACCTAGAGCCTGGTATGAGACTTTATCAAAGTTCCTTCTAGATAATCACTTCACAAGAGGTACTGTTGACAAAACTCTCTTCTTTAGAAATGTTAATGGCTCTAAGATACTTGTACAAATTTATGTAGATGATATTATATTTGGATCTACAGATGATAAACTTTGTAAAAAGTTTGCTAAATTAATGCAAAGTAAATATGAAATGAGCATGATGGGAGAGCTAACTTACTTTCTTGGTTTACAAGTTAAACAAGTTAGTGGTTGAATTTTCATTAGTCAAACTAAATATATTTATGATCTTTTAAAGAAGTTTGACTTAATGGATTGTTCACCTCCAAAAACTCCCATGGCCACTGCCACCAAGCTTGAATTAAACAAGGCTGAAAAGTCTGTGGATATTACAAGTTATAGAGGCATGGTTGGCTCACTTTTATATTTAACTGCCAGTAGACCTGATATTATATTTTCTACATGTCTCTGTGCTAGATTTCAAGGTGACCCTAAAGAATCCCACTTAGTGTCTATTAAAAGAATTTTCAGATATCTCAAGAGGACTCCAAATCTAGGAATTTGGTACCCTAGAGAGTCTGGTTTTGATCTAATTGGCTACTCAGATGCAAATTATGCAGGTTGCAAAATAGACAGGAAAAGCACAACAGGCACCTGTCAATTTCTAGGGAACAAGCTTGTATCATGGTTCAGCAAGAAGCAGACTTCTGTTTCCACATCAACAGCTGAAGCTGAGTACATTGCAGCTGGTAGTTGCTGTGCACAAATACTATGGATGAGGAACCAGTTATTTGACTATGGTATAACTGTTGACAAAATTCCAATATTTTGTGACAACACAAATGCCATTGCCATTACTGAAAATCCAGTGCAGGACTCAAGAACCAAGCACATTGATATCAAGTACCACTTCATTAGGGAACATGTGATGAAAGGTACAGTAGAACTTCATTTTGTTCCAAGTGAAAAGCAGATTGCAGACATATTTACCAAGCCACTTGATGAATCAACATTCACAAGATTAGTAAGTGAGTTAGGTATGCTTAACTATTCATAATCTATGTCATCTATGTAATCTGTCTTGTAGCCTGAAATGAATTTGCTGCAAGAACAAAGTTGGCTTTAATCAAGACTTATCCTGTCAACGGATATTCCCTATCCGTTGAAAGCCAAAATTGTTCTATCAACGGATATTCGTCATCCGTTGAAAGATAAATACATTTCTGGTAATTTTATCCTTCAACGGATAAAATGGTGTTGTTCATCAACGGATAACTATTTACCTTATCCGTTGATGTGTCACGTCAGTGAGTCACAGCCGTTGATTCTTTTACTCAACCGTTGATACAGATATACAGTGTTGTATGTATTTGTATTTACGGTAGTTTTCAGAATTTCTACAGTTTTATTTATTCCTGAACGGCTGTCACTTACTTAAAAGTATCATTTAATTATTTTATTTATGTTTTAATTCAAAAAATTATAAAAGCCCAATTGAATTCTTATTTTCACTTTATGCTTTCTTGCAATTATCATTCTCTTTCTCTCTCAATTCTCAAGTTTTTCTCTGCAACCTCTACTCAAAACAATGGCACCAGTAGTCAAAATTATGTCTCAAACAGGATTTGTTTATAAAAAGAATAATTTCATAGTCTTGGTTGAAAAGAATGAAGCCCATTCTGATTATCACAAGATGATGGACTTCATCAAGAACTGCAAACTGAGCTATGCAATGCTGGAAGCCCCAACCATCTACTGTGAAGTGATTGAGGAAATTTGGACAACTGTAGAGTTCAACTCCACAGATATGACTATTGCCTTCTCTCTCAAAGGTAAGGACTATTGCATTAATTGTGATGATATACAATCTTGCTTTAAGTTGCCTGAGAATAATGCCATGACACCACATACTGATAAAGATGTCTCTGCAATGCTAGATTCCATAGGCTATGCTTTTGATTCTGCTAGTTTAGGTAGTATTAGAAGGAAAGGCCTTAGGAAAGAATGGAGTTTTCTTGGAGATGCCTTTATTAAGGTTTTCTCTGGGAAGATTAGCAATTTTGATGCTATCACTTCATCTCTTGTTAATATGCTCTATATGCTAGTTTCTGATAGGTACTTTAATTTTAGCAACTGTGTTATGCTAGAATTAGGTTCCAGATTAGGCAACAAAGCTAATAGACCACATAACATCTACTTTGCTAGATTCTTTATAATTTTGGCTAACCATGTTGCTGAAGGTTTGGTTATATCCAATGAGAATAATAAACTCAAATGCTGGGCACAAGAGAAAAGGGTCCTTGCAGACCTTTTAAGAATGAACCTCAACAGCCAGGTGCCATTGGTATACTTGCCAATCATGAATGCACCACAGGTAAGTGAGGTAAATGGTTCTATAACTCCTACTATTTCCAACCCCAATGTTTCTTTGCCTTCTAGTGTGGTTATGGAACCTGTGTCTTTGTCCAAACAGGCTCCTACCAAAGCCACCAAATCTAAAGTTTCCAAAGTCAAGTCAAAGAAACCTACCTCTGTTGTTTCTCAAAAGACAACAGTTGTAACAACTACCATAAACCCTGAAGGGAGTGAACAGGGTGTGAGTGGTGAGGGGAGGGGTGAACATCAAAAAGCCCCCCAGGATAAGGTGGGAGAGGTGAGTGGTACCCAAACCAGCCAAGCCACAGTCTCTCAAAAGATTGTGGTGGTTCAAAAGGAGTCCAGCACATCCCTAGTTGCATCCTCCCAAAAGGTTGTAACTATTGAAAATAGTCCCCAACCAGGGACACAGAACAAAAGAGGGAGGGACACTGAAGCCACACATTCACCATTTAAAGCCTTTTCAAGGAAGAAGAAGGCCAAGACCCTAGTCTCCACACAAGGGACACACACGGCACAAATACATCCACCTGTATCTGTGCCTTCTCAAATTCAGCTTGATGTGATTCCAGCAAATGTGGAATCACAGCCCCATTCTCTCAATATAGAAACACACCATTCATCAAACTCTCCAACACCCTCTCTGGATGTGGATATGATATTCACATCAATTCCTGATTCTCCCTCATTAAAACTCAGGGAGGAGCCCCACTCAAAACCTGGTGATCATCATCTTTTAGATGATTTGTTGGATCATCAGCCAATTCTTTCAGATCTAGTTGCAGAATCTGTGTCACCACACTTAAAATCAATCCACACAGGTTCAACAATTATGTCACTTTCTATATCTACATCTTTTCCTTCTTCAACAGATATCTCTCATCCGTTGACAAGTGGTTGTTCTTCAACGGATAAGCTTAACAGCAGTTATCCGTTGATACCATCAGTTTCTACTTCAACGGATACTCCCTATCCGTTGATGGCCTCTACACACTTAACAGAAACAATTCCAACTGTAGAGGACATGGCAACTGTACAATCACTTTTAGGCTTGAGGGAAGGGAGTGATTTTTTGAGTGAGAGGCTGGGTTGCTCCCAGGCAAAAGGAGAGGTTGAGAGTCACCAAATGCATGTTAGTTCTTCCAGCATGGCAAAAGTAAGTGAGAGGAGTGCCACCTTAGAAGGTGAAGGTGAGGGTGTGAGGGTGTGTGTGAGCCAGGGGGAGCCCCTGATGCAAGAACAGAGAGAAATTCAG
Organism: Apium graveolens; assembly: GCF_009905375.1. Lineage (NCBI taxonomy): Eukaryota > Viridiplantae > Streptophyta > Magnoliopsida > Apiales > Apiaceae > Apium > Apium graveolens. The sequence goes on along the minus strand of NC_133647.1, from coordinate 152,709,790 downwards.
AGAAAGGCAGGTACAAAAGCTATAAGGGTGGATCCAGCCATTGCTAGTGAGTTAATGAAAGTGGATGATGCAGATAAGGAAAGACAATTTCAGCAACATTACAAAGCTGTCATTGATAACATTTCCTTGGATGCTGACACTTTTACTCACCTTGTTTCAGCCTTTCAATTTTTGGCTGCTCAGGGCAATGTGGAGGCAGAACAGATACTACACATTGTACACACTTCAGAATCTCTTCTCAGAGACAAAGCTGCTGTCAACAGGCTGCCTTCTCAAGCTGGTGAACCATCTGAAGAATTTGGAGTAAATTTTAATGATGATGACTCTAATTCTTTGAATGAGAGGATGAACTTAGGGGGAGTAGAAGGCATAAGTTCTGCTCCTGCTCTTCCTGAATGGGCACTGGCCAAATCACCAACACCAGGAGAATTTGGTGTCACTCTGGTCAGACAAGTCATGACAATTCAGAAGGCCTTTCAGGAGACTCAAGATGCTGGTACCAAGGCAATTCTTCAAGCTCATCTGGAATCTCTGCATCTCTTGTAGTTGCAGCATTACCAGCAAAATCTAAGTGTGGATGAGCTCAAGCAGGACATTGCTGATCTGAAATCCTACAATACTGAGAAATTGGATTCAGTTATACCCTATGGTACTATGCAAGATTTGTTGGGGAGACTGAGGAAAGCATCTGATGCTGACAAGAGGCTGGCCAGATTGGAAGATAGGGTTCAAATTATTGAAGACTCTATGGTCACCATTCTTCAGAATCAACAAACTCAAACAAATCTACTCATGCAGCTGGCAAAAGCACAAGGCTTGACCCCTACCCTTGATGATAACAAAAAGGGGGAGAATAAAGGGGAAGGGGAAGGAGAGCCATCTACAACAGTTCAGATTTCTCAAGTGCTAGTTCCTGTCATCACAACTTCTCCACCAATTCAAGTCAAAGGAAAGCTAGATGGAATTGATCTAATCCAGATAGCAGCAGCTGAATTGCAAGTCAAAGAGCAAAGGAAGAAGATTGATGAAAAGATGCAACTAATATTTGGATCTACAACTTCTCAATCACAATCTGTGAAGCATAGCACAAAAGTGGAATCAATTATTATGGAACTCAAGCCAGTAGGGAGGCATAAGGATGGAGAAACTTCTTCCAAAGATCTGAAACCTATGGTTCTCAAGCCCAAAAACAGCTTCAACATGGACTCTACAAAGAACCCTCTAAGCCTTGCTCAAATGAAAGGAGTGGATTTTCCTCTTCCAAAGCCTGATGAAGACAAGCTTTTGGGTAGAAGTATCATAAAGCTCAAAGAGAACATGGATGAGGCTGTAAGGAGGAACATGGCTGTTATCTTTAGAGAGGGAAAGAGCATCTATGTGATGCAAGGACATCCCAAATTCTCAATAGCCAAGAGGGAAGAAACCAAGAGGTTGAAGGAAGAAGCCAAACAGCTAAAGGCTAACAAAAGAGCACAAGCAAAGCTTAAAAACAGCTAAAGTTAAGTCAGGCTGAAGAACAGAAAGAAATTGAAGACAAAGGTGAAGATAGAGCTATGGGGGACATGGTTGGTACTGAGATGGAGGAAAGAAGTAAGGAAGAATGGCAGAAAGGGAATAGAAAGAAGGTCAATGCAAAGAGAAAGATGGTAGATGAGACTGAAGAAAACCAATCAATATCCAAACCACTACCCTCTATTCCTGAACCCATTGTGCCTGACCCCTTCATAAACATTCATGGTGAACCAATCATTCCTAAGGAGGAACCAATTGATTGGGACACCATCAAATTGCCCACCTTCCTAACCTCTTTTACACCATCAAAGAAGCAGAAAAGAAGAATCAAATCAACACCCCCTAAAGCCTCAATCAAATTCACACAGAAGCCTAAGCCTAAACCTCAAACCTCTAAAGATGATTATGTTCACATCTGTGACATAAAAGAATTTTCAGACATTAAACTCTATCTGGATGAGCTGGAGGATGTAAGGGGAATAGCTGCCTACAGACAGCTACCGGAAAGACTAGTGTTCAAATACAAAGGAGCTGGGGAAAGAACATGGCCTCTTCACAGAATTCTGAATGAAGGCTACTCTACCTTGATTAGAGTCTACTCAGCCATACAAAAGGATTCTGGCTTTACCAGGACTGCCAGGACTGAGATTCTCAACAAGATTGCCAACATAAGGAAAACTTGGAGGGAGCCCAATGCCTTGCCTAGAACTTTACTCATTCAAGAGAGAGGTATTACAATTCACAAATCACCTCATTGGTTGATGGAGTTCAGAGACAACAAAGGAGTCAGAAGATTTTTTAGAATTTAAGATCAGCTAAAGATTGCCAGTAATGAAACTCTCAAGGATATGCAGTCTAAGTTAGATATCAATGAAGAAGATGAAGCTGAATTCTATAGACAACTTCAACTTCAAATAGAGGAGAATGACAGGAGGCTAGGAAAGAAAACCAGGGATCAAAGAAAAAGAAAGTAATTTGCTCAGGCTAAAGGAGCACCCTTGGAAACAATGTATTTCTTCAATTTCATCTCAGCATATACACTTTTGTAGCACTTTTGAATTTCTGCTTTGTTACAGTTTATATATTTGTTAAGTGTTTTGTTATCATCAAGCTAAAACCAAATTTATGCCTACAGTTCTAGTAGACATAAATAGGGGGAGATTGTTAGGAATATGTGTATTAGGTTGATGATAAGTTAAGCAAAACACTTAAGTAGAAATCTAGTGTTTGTAGCCTCAACGGATAAGACCATCTTGGCTATCCGTTGAAGGAGTAGCCTTACTTAGCAATAAGTTTGGTATTGTAGCACATTTCACTCTCTGGTTTCAAGCTGTAATTCTTAGATGTTGTTAGGAAATAATCAGTCATGTTGACTACTAATGGATGTACAAATAGGAGGGCTAATTGTAAATATTTCATGCCTTGTAATTTTGTATAAGTGAAGAAGTGTCAACGGATATTGAAGACCTTCAACGGATAAGAAACAAAGCTTCAACGGATGTCTCTAATGCTTCAACGGATAATATCCATCAACGGATAAGTGCTTCAACGGATAAAGCTTCAACTACTAGAGCATCAACGGATAAAGCCATCAACGGATGAAAGCTTCAACGGATGCTCAGTCTCATAGCAGTTGATAGTGACAGTTAACAAAGCTGACAGAGGCACATGGATTGACAGAGATGTGGTAGCCTATTTCAGGAACAACAGAAAAAGCAGCCGTTTTTAATCTGGTTCAAAATGGAAAGTCAACAGATAATTCTATATTACACTGGATAAAAATGGGATAGAAATAAGTGGAGAACTGTTTTCTTATTGTACTTTATCTTTGTCTTCACTTGTAAACTTGGTGATATATAAACCAAGTAGTAGCTAGTAATTAGATGTGAATTTTCCCTGAGCTGTTTAGAAATATCAAGAGAGAAAATCATCTAGTTTGTACTAGGAAGCAGCTGTGATTTAATTTTGAATCACAGATTTTCTGAAATAACACATCTCTGGTGGAACAACAAATCCACCAGAAAAGTTTTTAAGTTCTTTGTGTTCATTACATTTGTGTTTGAATATATATCTGTCTGCATCAGCTCCAAGCAATTCACACACATTTGATCACTTAAACACTTAGCCTTACAAACTGCTCAAAACTTGAAAAAGTTTTGAGATTTACATTCAACCCCCCTTCTGTAAATCTCATTGTTAGTCCACTGGGAATAACAGAAATATTTCTTTTTATAATCCACCTGCTCAAATTTCTTCTTATCAGAGGTTGGCTTTCTGCACTCATTTGCAAAGTGTCCACTTATGCCACAGTTATAACATTTGAACTTAGATTTGTCCACCATGTTCTTGTTTGACTTAGTGAATTTAGCATTTTTCTTGAATTTCATCTTTGCAAACCTCCTGGACAGAAAAGCCAGATGTTCATCAACATCATCAGAGTCATCTTGACTGGAATTATCTTCAATCTCAGCTACTTGCTCATTTCCCTTGCTTGATTCTGATTTGCTTATGCCAATTTTGAGACTTCACATTGTCTTTTCTTCATTCCTGGCTTCAGTCTTCTCATTGTCAGCTACAAGTGCAATTGATCCACCTCTTCTCTTTCCCTTTTCCAACAGCTCATCTTGCTCCATCTCAAGTTCATAGGTCTTCAAAATTCCATATAATCTTTCAAGTGTGAAGTCCTTATAATCTTGAGAATTCCTTAGTGAAACAGTCATAGGCTTCCATTCCTTTGGTAGAGACCTCAGAAATTTTAAGTTGGAGTCCTTGACTTGGTACACTCTGCCATACAGCTTCAATCCATTCAACAGTTTCTGAAATCTATTGAAGGTATCATTCAGTGATTCTCCTTCTTCAAAGTAAAAGTATTCATACTGTTGACTGAGAAGCTGCATTTTGTTTTCTCTAACTTGTTCAGTACCTTCACAGATAAGTTGCACAGTATCCCAAATTTCCTTAGCAGTTTGGCTGTTCATGACATTATCAAACATATCTTGATCTAAACCATTAAACAGAATGTTCATGGCTTTCTTATCCTTGTGAACCTCTTCAATATCTTCATCAGTCCATTCTGCTTTTGGCTTGGGAATAGACTGTCCAATAGCAACTGTGGCAGTTGCAGCTGTGGCCACCTTGTGAGGGATGTGAGGACCATTTTCAATGCAGTTGATGTAGCTTTCATTTTGAGAGAGAAGATGTAGATGCATCTTCACTTTCCAGTGATGATAATTATCTCTTTCCAGGATTGGAATCTTTACACCAATATCCTTCTTACTCATGATATTAGTAGAATAGATCTTTAAACTCTTTGTAAGTTAAGAGCTTGCTCTGATACCAATTATTAATCCAAAGGGAACTAACAATGAGATTTACAGAAGGGGGTTGAATGTAAATCTCAAAACTTTTTCAAGTTTTGAGCAGTTTCAAAGGCTACATGTTTTGATGAGCAAGTGTGTGTGAATTGCTTTGAGATGGTGCAGACAAATATATATTCAAACACAAATGTAAAGAACACAAAAGACTTAAAAACTTTTCTGGTGGATTTGTTGTTCCACCAGAGATGTGTTATTTCAGAAAATCTATGATTCAAAGAATTGATCACAGCTGCATCCTAGTACAAACTAGTTGATTTTCTCTCAATGTTTTTCTAAACAGTTCTGGAAAATTCACACTCTAATTACTAGTTGCAACTTGGTTTATATATCACCAACTTTACAAGTGAAGACAAAAGTACAATTAAAAAGATTCTTCACATGTTTCTTCTTCATTTCTCTATCCAATGCAATCTAGGTTGATCTGTGAATCTTTGAATACTTCCTTGTTTGCACCAGAATGGAAATGCTGCATTTTCTTGATTCCTCCAAGAGGCTTCCACATTCCAATTGTCTCTGTCAACCCATGTGCCTCTGTCAGCTTATGAATTGTCACTGTCAACTGCTATTGAACTTAGCATCCATTGAAGCTTTCATCCGTTGATGGCTTTATCCGTTGATGCATTAACAGTTGAAGCTTTATCCGTTGATGCACTCATCCATTGATGGATGTTATCCGTTGAAGCTTTAGAGACATCCGTTGAAGCTTTGTTTCTCATCCGTTGAAGGCTTTTAGCTTATCAGTTGATACTACTTCACTTATACAAAATTACAAGGCATGAAATATTTACAGTTAGCCCTCCTATTTGCATATCTTCTAGTAGTCAACATGACTTATAATTTCCCACAACATCTAAGAATTATAACTTGAATACAGAAACTGAAATGTGCTACAATACTAAACTTATTTCTAAGTAAAGCTACTCCATCAACGGATAGCGAGAATGGTCTTATCCGTTGAGGCTACAAACACTAGATTCCCACTTAAGTGTTTTGTTTAACTTATCATCAAACTAATACACATAATTCTAACAATCTCCCCCTATTTATGTCTACTAGAATTGTAGTCATAAATTCGGGTTTAACTTGATGATAACAAAACAGTTAACAAATATATGAAGTGAAATCAAGTAGAAATTCAGAAGTGCTGCAAAAGTGTATGTATTGAGACAGAATTGAAGAATTACATTGATTCCAAAGATGCTCCTTTAGGCTGAGCAGATTATTTTCTTTTCTTTTGATCCCTTGTTTCCTTCCCTAGCCTCCTGTCATTTTCTTCTACTTGGAGTTGGAGTTGTCTGTAGAATTCAGCTTCATCTTCTTTACTGAAGTCCAACTTAGATTGCATGTCCTTGAGAGTTTCATTACTGGCAATTTTAAGCTGATCTTCAAGTCTGAAAAATCTTCTGACTCCTTTATTATCTCTGAACTCTATCAGCCATTGAGGTGATTTATGAATTGTAATTCCATGCTCATGGATGAGTAATGTTCTAGGCAAGGAATTGGGCTCCCACCAAGTTTTCCTTATGCTGGCAATCTTGTTGAGAATCTCAGTTTTGGCAGTCCTGGTAAAGCCAGAATCCCTTTTGATAGCTGAGTAGACTCTAACCAAGGTAGAATAGCCTTCATTCAGAATTCTGTAAAGGGGCCAAGTCCTTTCCCCATTTCCTTTGTACTTGAACACTAATCTTTCTGGTAGCTGTCTATAGGCATCTATTCCCCTTACTTCCTCCAGCTCATCCAGGTAGAGTTCAATGTCCGTCTGTTCCTTTATGTCACAAATGTGAACATAATCATCCTTTGAGGCTTGTGGCTTAGGCTTAGGTTTCTCAGTAAATTTTCTTGAGGTTAGGGGAGGTGTTGATTTGGATTTCTTTTCTATTTCTTTGGTGGTGGAGAAGTAGTTAAGAAAGCGGGAAATTTGATGGTGTCCCAATCAATGGGTTCCTCCTTAAGAATGATTGTTTCACCATGGATATTTATATAGGGATCAGGCACAATGGGTTCAGGAATAGAAGGTAGTGGTTTGGATTTTGATTGGATTTCCTCAGTGTTATCTACAATCTTCCTTTTTGCGCTGGCCTTCCTTCTGTTCCCTTTCTGCCATTCCTTTCTTTCCTCATTTCTTTCTTCCACATCCTCACTAAACATGTTCCCTATACCTTCATCTTCACCCTTGTCTTCAATTTCTTTCTTCTCTTTAATTTGACTTGAATTTAGCTGTTTTTCAAGCTTTGCTTGTGCTCTTTTGTCAGCCCTTAGCTTTTCAGCTTCTTCCTTCAGCCTTTTGGTGTCTTCCCTCTTGGCTTTTGAGAATTTGGGATGTCCTTGCACCACAAAGATACTCTTTCCCTCTCTATAAATGATAGCCATGTTCATTCTTTCCACTACATCATTGGTCTCTTTGTGCTTTATGATGCTGCCACCCAAAACTTTATCTTCATCATACTTTGGAAGAGGAAAGTCCACTTCTTTCAAATGAACAAAGTTAAGGGGATTCTTTGTAGAGTCCTTGTCAAGTCTAGTGTTGGGCTTGAGTACCACAGGCTTGAAGTTCTTGAAAGAAGTTTCTCCAACCTTATTCCTCCTTACTGGCTTGTATTCCATAGTGATTGGCTCAACCTTTGTGCTATGTTTCACATATAAGGATTTTGTTGTTGTAGAGCCAAACACTTGTTGCATCCTTTCATTAATTCTCCTTCTTTGCTCTTTCACCTGCATCTCAGCTGCTGCTAGCTGGATTAGATCAATTCCATCAAGCTTTCCTTTTATTTGAAGTGTTGGAGAAGTAGTGATGGCGGGAACTAGCACTTTGGATATTTGAATATTTGTAGATGGCTCTCCATCCCCTTCCCTTTTATTCTCCCCCTTTTTGTTATCATCAAGGAGAGGGGTCAAGCCTTGTGCTTTTGCCAGCTGCATAAGTAGACTTGTTTGAGATTGTTGATTTTGAAGAGTGGTGACCATAGAATTTTCAATGACTTGAACTCTATCTTCCAACTTGGCCAGCCTCTTTTTAGCATCTGATTCTCTTCTCAATCTCAGTAACAAGTCCTGCATGGTACCATAGGGCATGACTGAATCCAACTTCTCCGAATTGTAGGACTTCAAGTCAACTATATCCTTCTTGAGTTCATCCACACTCAGATTCTGTCTTAGTTGCTGTAGTTTCATGAGATGTAGAGAATCTAGGTGGGCTTGAAGAATAGCCTTGGTACCAGCATCTGAAGTTTCCTGAAGGGCCTTTTGAATAACCATAACTTGTTTGACCAAAGAGACATTGAAATGTGCTGGTGTAGATTCCTTAGTCAAGGCCCATTCAGGTAAATCTGGAATTGAACTAGGGCCTTTATCTCCCCCTAAGTTCATGCCCCCATCAAATGAGACAGAGTCATCATCATTAAAATTTACTCCAAATTCTTTAGATGGCTCACCAGCTTGAGAAGGCATCCTATTGACAACAGCTTTATCCCTTTGTACCGATTCTGAAGTGTGTACTAGGTTCAAAGTCTGTTCTGCCTCCACCTTGCCCAGAGCAGCCAACAGTTGATAGGCTGACACAGGATGAGTAAAAGTGTCAGCATCCAAGGAAATGTTATCAATTACAGCTTTGTAATGTTGCTGAAATTGTCTTTTCTTGTCAGCATCATCCACAATCATTGACTTATTAGCAATGGCTGGATCCACCCTTATACCTTCTACACCTGCTGTTCTTTCAATTTCTCTATATTCTTGCATCAGGGGCTCCCCCTGGCTCACACACCTCACACCCTCACCCTCACCTACTAAGGTGGCACGCCTCTCACTTTCTTTTGCCATGCTGGAAGAAATAGCATGCATATTTAGACTCTCAAGCTCTCCTTTTTCCTGGGAGCAACCTAGCCTCTCACTCAAATTTTCACTCCCTTCCCTCAATCCTAGAAGTGATTGTACAGTAACCATGTCTTCTACACTTGAAATTGATTCAGTTATTTGTGTAGAGACTATCAACGGATAGGGAGTTTTCGTTGAAGTAGGAACTGATGATATCAACGGATAATTGTTGTTAAGCTTATCCGTCGAAGAACAACCACTTGTCAACGGATGAGAGATATCCGTTGAAGAAGGAAAATAAGTAGAAATTGAAAGTGACATGATTGTTGAATTTGTGTGGATTGATGTTAATTTAGGGGACACAGATTCTTCAACCAAATCTGAAAGAATTGGCTGATGATCCAACAAATCATCTAAGAGATGATGATCACCAGTATTTGAGTGGGGCTCCTCCCTGAGTTGTAAAGAGGGAGAATCAGGAATTGATGTGAATATCATGTCCACATCCAGATATGGTGATGGAGAATTTGGTGATTGATGTGTGTCAATTTTGAGAGCATGGGGCTGTGACTCCACATTTGTTAGAGTCACATCAAGCTGAATTTGAGAAGGCATAGATACAGGTGGGTGTATCTCTGCAGTGTGTGCACCTTGTGTGGAAACTAAGGTTTTAACCCTCTTTCTTCTTGTAAAGGCTTTTACAGGTGAGTGTGTAACGACTGGGAACTTTACGTTTATATTATATCATGATTATAATAAAATATGTGTATTAATATGTCATTTATGTGTGATTATCTGATAAACCCTAACTGTTACGTGATACGTGTATCCCATGTCATTTCTGTTTTTTTAAGGTATTTTTCAGATATTTTATTATGCATTCATAGGTTTTATTTCAAACGTTTTACGACCCAAACGATGATTTTAGAGCCAGTATTTCAAATAAAATAATGGGCCTTATTTTTCATCAAATGGCTTTTACAATCGCCTTGTTCTGAACATCTAGATAATTTATAAATTTTCTCGTTTTGCGGAAAATGACTTTTCCGGGCCCCATTGAGTGTCAAAAATCCCACAAAAATCATATTTTTATTTTTATAAAATTATAGGACTTTCATTTATATTATTTCTTTGCATTTTTGCATTATTCACAATTTTTGGGAATTTTTGGCATATATATTGCATATATAAAATATTTATAAATTAAATTTTAATACTCAAAAATTATAAAAATTAGGGCCCAATATTTTTATTTAATGTATAATTAGCCCCTTAATTTTAATTAGGAGTATTATTTTTACTACTATAAATAGCCTAATTTCTATTTAATTAATTATAATTAATCATTAAATCTGCAAAATTACCAAAAATCCTCTGAAATCGGGTCGGGAAGAACTGGTCCGGGTCAGGAATTCAAGTCGTGATTTTGATCTGATTACAACACCAAAACAAGTGATTCGAGTATCCAAATTGAAGGTTTTGATCTGTTCTTTCTGTTTCTTGCATCAATTTCATGTTTTATTGCATCGTTTTTTATTTTTGATTTCTAGGGATAATGTTCGAATTAGGGCTTTTTGATTCTGGGGTTATTTTGATGTTTTGATGATTGATATAGCTTTGTTAGATGATTTACAGTCGATTCATGGTGTTCAATTGAACAAACGATGCTTGGATAGTGATTCACGATTTCTAGGGTTTAGGTCGAATTTTCAAAACACAACTCGATGATTTTCTGTGAATATTTGGTTCTTGTAATGTTAGGGCTTTGATTGTATATGTTCTTAGCTTCATTTTGCACTATATAACGTTTGATGTTATGTACAAATGAGTGATTTGGATTTTTTGACGGAGTTCTTGATGATTTTGATCGGAGAATGATATCCAGGGATGTTTCTGGTCGATTTTGGCTTGAAACAGATTGGGGAAGTAGTTTGGGATGTTTTGGGATAAAAAACGGAACCAAACGGTGTCCGTTTGGCCAGGAATTGGACTCGCCGGAGTCCGGTGAAGTCGCCGGATTCTGGGTTTAAACCCAGATTCCGGTGGTGTTCTTCACAGACTCGGAATCCAACCCGGTTGACCCGTTTCCAGATCCCGGTTTTGATCCACCTTGTCAGATGTCTGTTTTCTGACATATGTTTCTGGAAATTATTTTTACTTTTTATTTTTATTAATTTTAAAAATCAGTTTTATTTATTTTGTAAATTGATTAATTAATTATTTAATTAATTAATTTATATTATAAATAATTCTGAATTATTTTCTAAAAATCAGATTGAATTATTTTCTTAATTATTTATTATTTATTTATTACTTATTAATTATTTAAAAGTGATTAATTATTTTGATAATTAATTAAATAATTTTCAATAAATCATAATAAATTCATTTTAATTTCAAAAATTATAGAAAAATTATTTTTAATTCTGATTTTCTTAAATAATGATTTAAAAATTATTTTTGGGTTTTAAAAATTAGTAATAATTATTTATAATGATTAATAAATGGAATTATCAGTATTTAATTAATAATAATTCAACCGTTAGTCCGTTTTGCGTGAAACGAAAGCCTGTTAACTCAGAAAAATGAATCCTTTTCATTAAAAATAATATCAAAGCTTAATTTCTTTTAGAAGTTAGTTGATTTTGTGACTTGTTTGATTATCAGTCGAGTTACGTGCCGAGACGAGTCCGAAAAATTCCGGAAAAATGGGAAACGAGTCAGATAACGATCAGTTGAGCGATCAGCGAGTCGATTTTGGTTTTAAAAATTATTTTAACCATAAAAATGATTATGTGCTTATGTGCTTATGTGTATTACGTGGTTAATCGAGTCTTACTTGCTTATATGTAATACATGAGTCAGTCATAAGCGCATGGGTAGATGTTAGGATCGGTTTGAAGTCGATTCAAGATGCAAATGAAGTACGACGTGACTTAACCAGCCTGTTTTGCCAACAGAAGCTAAGCCAGCCAGGCCAGTTGAGTCGGTAATAGTCCAAGGTGATAGACAGAAGTGATTCAATTGCAGTGAGTCGCGCAGAAGGCAAGTTTTTCCTCTATTCTACTTTCAGAATAGTGATATTGATTCAAATATTTATCACATTTGCATTTTCTTGATTATTGTTCTTGATCACTGATATACACTTGCTATTCCTTTGTTCATATTTCATTTCGATTCTTGATTTCTCCGTTTCTTTGGATTCTTGATTCATATTCTATTGGTGACACATGTAGATTCATATATTCTAATGTTTGGAATATATCAAAGCATACCGATTGTTCCGGTTGCTAAGCGATGGACTGGATAATGATATTTTAAGATTGAGTGTGTCTTAATCCTGAGGACCGGGATGACTGGTGCCTCGACGTGGGCCGTAGTGCCTGGGTACCCGACTGGATCTATATATTGAGATATGGATCTGCATTATATTCTGACTGATCAGCTGAATATAGATGCAAACTTGTGTCCAGTTTAGTTTATTTGTACTCGCCAGTAATGGCCTTCTTTCTATTCTCGTGAGGTTATATCTTGGCAGATATACCTGGGATGGCGGATTCATTTAAAATGCTTTAACACTGTTTATATTTTTGTGGACTTGTTGAGCAATTTTTGGCTTACCCCTTTTGTTGTTATTCACCTTATTGTTTTCAGTTAAGAAGGAATATGAAACCAATCAGGACTCGAGTGGTAAAGAAATGGGTCAAGCCTCGGGATCCTCTCATACTCAAGGTGTTGATCCTAATCCAGGAAGAAAGCTTTGAGTTGCCCGAGCAGGTGGAGTGTTGATAGATAGTGTGTGTGTGTGTGTTTGAATAAAAGTTGAACTTAGTTTAAAATGAATTAGACAATGGTTTGTAATAAAGAGAGTTTGTGAGACTTTGAATGTTGGTTGGTAATAAAAGTAGTTAGTGGTTCTTATTTTCATACTTCAACCTAAAAAGATCCTGGTTAGTGTTAAAGGGGTTTAATTTCATTTCTTTATTAATTGTTAAATCAGATTGTACAGGTTTGGTGATTAGCTAGTAACCCCCAGACTTATACCCCGGGTCTTGAGGGCGTTACAGAGTGTGTGGCTTCAGTGTCCCTCCCTCTTTTTTTCTGTGTCCCTGGTTGGGGACTATTTTCAATAGCTACACCCTTTTGGGAGGATGCAACCAGGGATGAGTTTGAATCCTTTTCAACCACCACAGTCTTTTGAGAAACCGTGGCTTGGCTAGCTGGGGACCACTCACCTCTCCTACCTTATCCTGGGGGGTTTCTTGATGTTCACCCCTCCCCTCACCACTCACACCCTGTTCACTCCCCTCAAGGTTTATGGCAGTTGTTATAACTGTTGTCTTTTGAGAAACAACAGATGTGGCTTTCTTTGACTTTGTTCTTGAAACTTTAGGTTTGGTGGCTTTGGTAGGAATCTGTTGGGACAAAGACACAGATTCCATGGCCACACTTAAAGGCAAAGAAATAATGGGGCTGGAAGTAGTAGGAGTTGAAGAAGTATTTACCTCACTTACCTGAGGTGCATTCATTATTGGCAAATATACCAATGACACCTGATTGTTGAGGTTAATTCTCAAAAGATCTGCAAGAACCCTTTTCTCTTGTGCCCAGCACTTGAGTTTATTACTCTCATTAGTTATGACCAATCCTTCAGCAACATGGTTAGCCAATAACATAAAGAATCTAGCATAGTAGATGTTATGGGGTCTATTAGCTTTGTTACCTAACCTGGTACCTAATTCTAGCATGACATAGTTGCTAAAATTAAAATACCTATCAGAAACTAGCATATAGAGCATATTAACTAGAGATGAAGTTATTGCATCAAAATTACTAATTTTCCCAGAGAAAACCTTGATAAAGGCATCACCAAGAAAACTCCATTCTTTCCTAAGGCCTTTTCTTCTAATACTCCCAAAACTAGCAGAATCAAAAGAATAGCCTATGGAATCTAACATGCTAGATACATCATTATCAGTGTGTGGTGTCATGGCATTTTCTTGATTCCTCCAAGAGGCTGCCACATTGCAATTGTCTCTGTCAACCCATGTGCCTCTGTCAGCTTATGAATTGTCACTGTCAACTGCTATTAAACTTAGCATCCGTTGAAGCTTTCATCCGTTGATGGCTTTATCCGTTGATGCATTAGCAGTTGAAGCTTTATCCGTTCATGCACTCATCCGTTGATGGATGTTATCCGTTGAAGCTTTAGAGACATCCGTTGAAGCTTTGTTTCTTATCCGTTGAAGGTCTTTAATATCAGTTGATACTTTTTCACTTATACAAAATTACAAGGCATGAAATATTTATAATTAGCCCTCCTATTTGCATATCCACTAGTAGTCAACATGACTGATAATTTCCCACAACATCTAAGAAGTACAACTTAAATACAGAGACTGAAATGTGCTACAATACTAAACTCATTTCTAAGTAAAGCTACTCCTTCAACGGATAGCCAGAATGGTCTTATCCGTTGAGGCTACAAATACTAGATTCCTACTTAAGTGTTTTATTTAACTTATCATCAAACTAATACACATATTCCTAACAGAGGATGTCATTAATAAATACAATAACAAACTTATCCAAATATTCCTTATACACCCGTTCATTAAATCCATAAAATCCGGTGGCGCATTTATCAATCCAAACGACATCACCAAGAACTCGTAATGGCTATACCTTGTTCTGAATGCAATCTTGGGAATATCCTCGGGCTTTATCTTCAGTTGGTGGTAGCCAGACCTCAAATCAATCTTTGAAAAATAACATGCCCCCTTAAGCTGATCAAACAGATCGTCGATGCATGGTAAATGATATTTGTTCTTAATTGTCAACTTGTTCCGCTCTCTATAGTCAATGCACAATCTTATACTTCCATCATTCTTCTTCACGAATAACAATGGAGCACCCCACGGGTAAATACTGGGTCGAATAACTCATTTATCGAATAGTTCCTGAAGTTGCTTGGCCAATTCTTTCATTTCCACTGGGGCCATCCTATATGGAGCTTTGGAAACTGGTTCAGCTCCGGGTATCAAATCAATGGAGAACTCTATCTCTCGATTAGGTGGTAATCCTGGCAATTCCTGTAGAAAGATGTCGGGAAATTCTCTTACTATGGGAATCTCATCCAAGGTAGGGGTCTCTTTTTTTGTATCCACCACATGAGCCAAATATGTTTCACACCCTTGCCGCAACAATTTCTTTGCTTCTAATACTGAAAAAAACTTCTTGTCCTGCCTCTGTCCTTGGTAACTGATCCTTTTATTATCTATGGTATACATAACAACTCTCCTTTCTTGCAGTCAATATTTTCCTTATACAGAGATAACCAATCCATGCTTAGAATAACATCGAAGTCTCCTAACTCAATAGGTAATAGGTAGGTAGGGAAAATATATCCTGAAATCTTTATGGAGCACTTATGATAGAATTGACTTACGAGAACTTTATCCTTATTAGCCACCTCTATGGTCAAAGGTTCATCTAAGTCTTCCAACATCAATTGCATTTTACTCACACAGTTCATAGATATGAAATATTTGGACGCTCCCGAATCAAATAAAACATTAACAGGTATGAAAATAAAAAAAAACCGTACCTGCAACTACATCAGAATCATGAGCTGGAGATTTCTTGGTCATCTTAAAGGTTCTAGCTCTAGCAGTACTGGTTGCTGGTCCTGGGTACACGCTCCTTCTAACACTACCCTGGGTCACTGATTTGCAATTCCTAAAAATATGCCCCACTTTGCCGCAACTAAAACAGGTTACTCCCTGGGTCTCAGACTTACACTCCATGGAATAATGACCCTTCTGGCCACACTTAAAACATTTGATAGTTTCTCTGCAGTGATTACTGTGCTTCTTTCCGCAGGTCTTGCAGTCGATCACTGGCTTACTAAACTTTTTCAGGGTAGAGCTAACTGAAGTGGTACTAGGCCTAGCCTGGGGGAAATTCTGTCTCCTGGACTTCTTATTCTTATTCTGTCCAAACCAACGCTGGAACTTCTGACTTAATCCTCCTGATTCTGACCTAGCAGGTCCATTTTCAAACTTCCTTTTCTTCTCACCTTGCTCCTTAGCAGCTAGTCTCTGGTCACTTTCTACTACTAAGGTAGCCTGAACTACCGAAGTATAGGTCTTGAGTTGTAAGGCTACAACTCCACTCACTATCTCTGGCTTTAACCCTTGTTGAAACCGCTTCGCTCGCTGAGCTTCTGAACTCACATACTCTGGTGCTATACGGGCCAACTCCGTAAACTTAGCTTCGTACTCTATGACATTCCGGTCTCCTTGCTTCAACTCCAAAAACTCCATCTCCATCTGACTCTGAAGACAATCCGAAAAGTATTTCTCCAAGAACAGTTCTGTGAATCTGGTCCCTGGAATAGGACCTTCTCCTTCTAGGGCTCTCGTAGACTCCCACCAATAGTTTGAATCATTCTTCAGAAAATAACTAGCATAATCTGTCTTTTAATCCTCACTCACCTTGGTGAGTGCAAACGCCTTCTTCATTTCCTTTAACCATATCCTGGCAGCAACATGATCCACTTTACCTTTAAACTCTGGGGGTTTCACTGCCTGGAAAGACTTACAACTAACAACCTGGTTTGTCCCCCTCATCTCATGCTGCTGCTGGATTTGCAGTTGCTGCTGTTGGATTTGCTGCTGTTGTTGCTGTATGAGCTGCTGTTGCTGCAATTGTTGTTGCTGCTGGAATTGTTGTTGCTGTTGGGCCAGTTGACTAGACTGATGACGTAACAAATCCATCAATTCACTCATGGAGGGATCCCCAGCAGATCCGTTATTGGGTTAAGAATTCTTCTTTAGTGGCATTCTCCTGAAACATAACAGTCATATATAAGAAAATGGATTGCTCGAAGCAGTTCATATATATGTATCGGGAAAGTGTTGCCACTAAGACAATATCCTCATCCTCGATTTAATTGGATCCATCCTGAGTGAATGATCATAATCTAAAAATGCCAGCAACAAAGGTAACAATAATAGTAACAACAATAATAACAACGCACAAGTATATATAAAAACTGAACAACAGAATAAAGCAGCTACTATACAATAACCAACAGGAATCCAACTGATACAACTGAAATCCAACTAAAAAGAAACCATCCAAATACACATCGTAACTGGCTGTCATTGCAGCCTCCGCCTACTACAAACTATCACAACATAATGTACATATATAAAGAAAATAACTACAGAACTCCTGGAAGCCA
This sequence comes from Apium graveolens, assembly GCF_009905375.1. Classification (NCBI taxonomy): domain Eukaryota; kingdom Viridiplantae; phylum Streptophyta; class Magnoliopsida; order Apiales; family Apiaceae; genus Apium; species Apium graveolens. The sequence goes on along the minus strand of NC_133647.1, from coordinate 152,692,843 downwards.
ACTCTGAGCTCTATATCTCTCTGCTGTAACCCTGGTCTAACCACTGCCACCGCCACCGATAGAACCTAGCTCAAACACTAACCAGTTCACCAGGTCCTGGTACTAAATGGCTTTAAGCTCTAAGCTAATAAAATGATCAATAGATTTAGCCCTCTCAATAGCAGTCTGGGTCAAAGATTGCACACGGTCCTGCACCTCAGGGGAAGGGGCAGGGATGCCCTGGAAAGGTCCAACTGGTATCTGGTCAAGCTGTGCAGCCAGCCTCGGACTCTGCTCTCTAATGAAAGATCTATTCACCGCTTGGTGAACATGATAGGGAATCGGAGAAGAGGTACCGCTAGGGTAAAAGGGATGAACCGGAGGTCTCGAAGAGGAAGAACTAGGACCACAACCGGGAGGAAAATCCCTAACAGTAGACACAGACCTACGTACTCAGCGGGGACGGGCACTAGGTCCAGGGATATCCCTTGGTACAAATGAAGGAACTGGTGGAGGAGGCAAAAGAGTCTCGTCAGCTAAAACGTCCATGGTCCTCTCGAAAGTCAGAACTATCCGATTTTGATGGGTTCTCCCGGGATGGAGAACTAGGGATCACAATAGGCCACTGCCAATAGAAGAAATATACAGGAAAGACACAGCAAGGTCAATGTTGTTCTATCAAAACATTTAATAGATGCTAGGGTAATGCCGTTGGAACCCTCGACTGACTCAGGGTTTGTTCCTCTATATGAGTTGCTGACTCACACCTTAAGACACAATTCTATACCTTTTTAACTCAATCCCTAACCTGAATCAGGGACTTGAACCTGTAGCTCTGATACCAACTGTGACGGCCTCAACCTCGGGGTCAAGAGTTGACTTCACCAAATATAATTACCAGAAATATAAATAACAAGATTATTATTAAAATATACTAGCTCGACCCCAAACCAAGATCCGATCCAGGTTTAAGTATGATCCAAGCTACACATTATTATAAACCATTTATTCAAAAGTCTGACACAAACTAACTTATTCAGTAACTCATCAGACCGCACGTGGCCTGATACTAACTATCTCTGAGGAACCGGGTCCTGAAGGGCTGAGACACGGTTCTGCCAAGGTCTGATCGGTCTTCTACGCATCTGTGATATATATATAACAGGTTTCAAGGGTGAGCATAATCGCTCAGCAGTACCAATATATGAATATCAAGATAAAAACAGTAATGTAAACAATGATAGGAATAGAACTGTAATCAACATGAAGTTTGAAATCCGTAAATCATTCGATCGACATTATGTAAAGAAAAGCTGAGATAACTGGATATCACTGACTAGCATGCTTTTAACAAAACAACGTAGTAGTGTGATGTGTAAATACCTTAGTCCAATTTTAGCATGCTATTCACATTTATAAAACCATTATATCAATTACTTATACCCTAACGGGAATCACAAAGCCAAATCAGATACGTAATGGATATGTGAAGCCATCTGATTAGGCTATCATCACCAGACAGCTCTAACTGCCATCCCATTTACTTGTTCCGGAACTCAGAGACTAGCTAGGTCTCTAACCTGCTGGACTAATCGGTTATAAATTTTGCGCAACCGAATTAGACTTTTATGCCACCTCAATAGGCCTACTTTGGCCCCTATGTATCCCATATCTGATCATTTTACCCAGTTTTCAAAATCACTTGTACTTATCTCATTTCCAAAATCATTCATTTTAACAGCACACATAGAAAATCTAGTTCACAAATCATTTCATTCAAGATAGGTACCTTTCGAAGTTACTTTTCCCCAAAACAGGTTTAAAATAGTGATTTATAACTACAGGGGATACGTAACTTAAAACGTTTCAGTTTCTTTATGAGAATAAAATGTTAGTCTATTCATACGTACTGAACCATAAAAAGATGGTCAGGGTACTTGCCTTGCAACGCTTTCGGAAAACTTAAGTAGCTTTTACTCTGACTTCGGTCTTGGCGAAATTCGACTATGATCTACAAATACAGAATACCCTAATCAGTTATACCGACATACTTGATATCCTCGAACCCTAATAACCCAATTCGATAACCTGACTCGTATAATAATTACACACACAATCACGTAATCATGTAGTCCATATACAAATAGGGTAAAACGTTTAATATAATGCAGTATATTTTCTCGTATTTAAAATAAATTTTAGAAAATTTTGGCAGCAACTCTTTTGTTTATAAGCCTACCCGTCGATTAGAATCGATGTCAATATTCACAACCAAATACAATCCACAATTCGTAACAAAATTCCCAAAATTCCAAAGTCATTTATATATGAGACCGGTTATACAATTTATTCTATTTATTTATTTATAAAATATAGGACTCAGAATAGATTCATCACCATCCACCGTCCGCTTGTAAAAAGTCATCGCGGACGGCGACAAAATTTCACGGGTACCCGATAAATTCTCGGGTTTCCAACACGAAACTTCGTCGATTACTCGAAATATTTTCCGCACGACTTATTCATTTTATATCACGAATGCTACTCGAATAATTCCTGCAGAAAAATAATGATAATAATTAAGAAATTTAATTCGAATTAACTAAGACACACAGTAAGGAAAACACAGGGCATCAATCACACACATGCGCAACGCGCACTGCAACACCCCCGCCACAACACCCCTCGCCGGAAACGGGAAGGAGGGCGGCGATGGGAAGAAAGAAAAAGAAACATAGCATAGAACTCCACTCAACTGCACACACAGATACACACAAACATAAATATATATATATATATAGGTGTGCACAATAAGCAAGATAAGAACTATAACACCCAACTGGAAAACAAAACCGCAACCATGCTTACCGAAAAAGCACCGAAAAACGGCAACCAGAGCAAGAAAAGGGAAGAAAGGAGCGGGGAAAGAGAAACGAGAGGGAGAGACGAGAGAGATAAGACAAAGAGAGAGAGAAGATAGATTGTAACAGGGGTGAAGAGAAGGAAATGGGGGGTTTGGTTATTGTTTTTTTTCCTTTTAATCTCCTACTAACATGTATCAGTTTGAGTGGATACGTGTCAAAACAGGTGTCCCCGAATATCGAATAATCCGAATTTTTGGCTCGCTTACTCAAATAGACGCACCGAGGTGCACATAAAACAATCGCGGAAAATTACAAAAATAGTCTTAAAATGCCACAAATATCCCGAAGTTTATAAAAACGTAAATTTCGAAATTTAAAAAAAAAATTTGAAGTGCACTTTATACTCGCTTTTTAACAATGAAATGAAACAACGCGCGGGTAAAATTAATCCCGAAAATTTCCAAAATAATTTTAGAATTCTCAAAATATTATAAACTTAGTAAAATTTGAATTTCGTGATTTTCGAAAAATTCTGGATTTAATTATGGATTTTACAAATTAACATAATCTGAAATTATTTAAAAATAAATAATTAATGAAATATTGATTTCTCAATTTTATAAAATCCTAAAAGTAATTATTGAAATTATAAAATTATAAAACCAATTTTAGAGACAATGCATATATTTATGAGAATAAAAATTTAATAAAATCACTTTTAAAAGCGTAATAAAACAACATAACTCTATATTTAATTACATATTCCAATACTATGCCTCAATAAATCACAGATAATTAATAAAAATCAACACACTACAGCCAAAAATAATACCCATATTTTATTTAATTATTTATTCAATTATTACACTTTAAAAATATACTAAAAATAATAGAAAATATACGAGTCGTTATTGGAACAAAACCTTCTCTGAATAGAACATTCAGAAATACAGAATCAATTGAAGAGCCTCAACTTGAATTATAATTTCTTCCTCTTCCTCTTCTTCCTCTGGCTCTTGTAGTTCTTCCACCTCTTTTTCCTCTTCCTTTAGAGGTGTTTGGTTCAGCTTCAATTTGAGCCATTAACTTCTTTTGTTGTATAACTGCTACTTCAGTTGTTAGATCAGAAAATTCTTCAGTTATCAACCCAAGAGCACTTCTGGCATTCTTTTGCTCAAACCTCTTATCCTTGTAGTACAGAACTATCTCTTCACATTTTCCTTGTGTCTATAAGGAAAGAATAATCCCTTAGTCTGCTATGTTAGAGATTGTTACGTCACTCGTTTTAGGAGCATCAACATTAGTCTTGTGCTTAACTTCATGAGCACCAGTAGGCTTTCTTTATCCAGAACCAGATTTTCTTGAATGTTAAGGTTGTTGAGCAACATGAGCAATTTAAACATTAGCAACTGGATCCTTATCACCATTGTCATCAGTATTTTTATCTTTCAACTGAATAGAGTCAGGTGTATATTTTGTGACAGCTATCTTCTACCCCTTTTTGGCATCAGGATTTGAAAGAAGAAAAAACATATCATCCAGTTTATCAGCCATGGAAGACACTTTATCTTCCAAGGAAGAAAATCGAGTATCCATGCTTTGTTGAGATTGAACCACAGCTTTAACAACCATTTTTACACTTATGAGTTCAGCTGAGGTAAGTGGATTGATCATAAAAATATCAATTTTAATTCTTTAAAGTAGCATGAGATGTCTTCATAGCAGCAAGCTCAGAGAGAATTCCTTTCACAGAGATGGTAGAAGCCTTGAGATGCAATTTAAGGTCAGGGTTTTGAAGTCCATCATATGCCCTGTGAACATGTTGTAAACCAACAGCTGAGGAGATAGAAGTATGTGCATCTCTCCATGCAAAATCCCATTCAGCCTTTCAAAAATGCTCAACATAAGCATTGTAATAAGAGGGATCATCATTGAAATATGAAGAAGAACCAACATTAGATTTCTTAGATGCATCAATATCAGTCTTCAGCTGAGCTGTGTCAGGATCATCAGTATCACTGTCTTCATCAGAATTAGAGCTAGACAGACCCTCAGAAGAATTTGCAGAGCTTGGTTGAATTGCTTTGCCTTTAAGAGGATCCTTAGCAAGAATTATTTGTTTCTGATGAGATCCTGAAATTGAAAACAATGTAACACCTAAATCTCTCTTTTCTTTTTAAGTGATCTCATCACATCTCACACAATATATTACTTTGAAGAGTAACATATTTATCACATAAGAAAGTTTATAAGTAAAGAAAAAAACTTATAAAATTCTTTTCTCAAAACTACCTCTCATTTTGCCATTACAGGAGACTGCCACTCAGAATTTGATTTTCTCACATAGTATTTTCACACAGTCTCACAGAAAGGCACAATCACACATTTTACAAAGAAATAAGAGAGGGCTAAGAGGAGTAGTATGCTTGTCATATAGATAGAGGTAACCTCAAATAAAAGACTATTTATAATCATACAAACATTGAGAACAATAAAGGAAAATAAGCAGTACCTGAAGGAGAGTCCTCAAGTGGAAGTGATGACAATGGAGGAACAAACAATGCATCAAGATTCTTTGACAAACTAGCTAGCAGCAATGAATCATCAGTAGGAGCTGCTTGAATTGAAAGTTGGTCAGCATCAGGATTTGTTGTAGTATCAGGATTTGATTTGTCAGGAGAATGCACTAGACCAACATCAGTACTTTGAACTGATGGTTATTGTGGGCCGGAGGAATATGAGCCGCTTCATCAATCATTGGTGAAGGTTCTTGTGTACTCTTCTCAAACATAAGATCATTAATAACTGCATCCACTTTTGACAATACATCCTGATGAGCCTTCTTTTCTTGCAACAGTTGTTCAGAATCAGCAAGAAGATAACCTTGAACAAAATTAATAATTATTTATACAGCCTTTGTGTCTGCATCTTCCTTTTGAGAAGATGGTTATTATAGGACTGGATGTTTCTCAGTTGCTAAGTCCCTTTGAGACTTAGGTTCTTGTGGACTGAGATCCATAGCAGAGGACAGAGTCTTTTCTACTTTCTGATGTAACTAACCACATCTTCAAATTTTCTTTTCTGCATACTCTTTGCAGTGTTCTTGGACTCAGTAGTGTCTATGTTCATTGGAACCTTTTTGATCAGAGGAGTATCACCAAGTGACTCCTTAGTTCTATTTGGGTCAACAGAGTCATCAGGAATTGCTACTGTTGATTTCTTTATCTTCATTCTTGGCCTAATGGGCATCTGATCATCAGAGTTAGAATCATCTTGCATGATCAGCCTTCTTTTTCGAACTGGAAAGCATTCTTCTTTCTTCTCACTCTCACTCAGTGAGGTCTGTTGAGCTCTCTGTTTAGATTGAACAGATTTTTTAACCGGCCTTTTCTTTAGTACAACTGATGTCTTTTGGGAGACATCAGAGGAGGCTAATTTATGAGCTGGATTGGAGTTCTATTTGGTAGAAGAAATGCTTGTATTAGAAACAAGATGGGTAGTGTCTTATTCCAGAACATCAAGAAATGTAATAGAGGTGCCAGCATCAGGATTTGTAGGCACTTGTGAAAGAGTAGGACTATATCTCAATAGAAATTGCCTGACCTCCTGAGGCAGGAAGGGAAGTCCTGAAAACTTATTCTTTTCATCTCTTTTGATATGATCTGTAATAGCCTACTCAGAAATTTGAAATACATGTTGCAATTCATCATTATCAAATTCAACATTAGGGCATAGAAAATTAAAAATCAGTTGAAGAAATCTGGTATACCCTATTTCACCTGATGCATCTGTTATCCTAGTAATTATGAATTGGAAAATTGTGTTACTATAGTCAAAATTACCAGAATGGAGAAGAGAATACCCAATTTTCAGAGAAGTGGAGGGAAGAGCATCAAAATTTGTTGTCTTATTCAAGAAACATCTGCTGATGCAATCAAAGAAGAAATTTCATTCTCTCTTTAATTTTGTTCTTGTCAGTTTCCCAATTGTTGTGATGTCACCTTTGTAGTTTAGAGCTCTGAGCATATCAAATAGCTGCTCGGTTGTATAATTGTCAGGAGCACCATCACATGCAGGTAATCTTAGTGCTTGAACAAGAACATTAACATCAACCTCATACCTGTGTCCCTTAAATTCAAAAGAGAAACCAGTATTTATTGCATTAACTAGAGCTGTATTCCATACCTGCATTACAACCCTGTATGATACCTTAATAGGATTTGTGAGAGCATATCCAATTGGACACTGGAGTAAGAAATCCTGTATATCATGAAAAGATTGAGGAAACTGCTGATGTGTATGTGGAGCCAAGTAGTTGGTGGTTCCAAAAGTGTTTCCATGAATAATAAAGGTTTGAATGAAGAGGGGTGAAAGCTCAGAAGATGATATGATGTTTGTAGGTGTTGAGGAAAGATGTTCGTTAGATGTGAATAGTGAGGCTGTGTGTATGATAATATGTGTCATAGAGGTTCTAGTGCAAATATAAGTTTGCAAAGCTTAGTTGTATGTAACACACTTGAAGAAGGAAGATTGGTGAATTAGACTTCTGATAGAGGATAATTACTGAAAAATTGGAGTGGAAAGTGGAGTTATGTACGGAATCAGCAACAAAGAACACACTGCTCTTGTAGTAAATCGCTGTGTGACTTTATTCAACAATTTATCCACTTTTAAACAGTAATTAAGAAGACAATCACTTTTTCAGCATTAAACAATTCAGAAATCATTTTTCAATAATATTCTAAATTAAAATAAGTTGACCTGTCATAAGTATTTGGTACCTCTTATCTGTCAGGATTTGACATCGTCAGGATTTGTCGATTCAAAATCATTAGTGTTTATCAAAACAACTCAAGCTTATCAGAAAACCACAATTTTAATCTCAAGGATCATCAAAAGATAGACGTTAATAGTGTGAGTAGAGATTAACAGGCTACAACGAATAACAAGAACATGCATACACAACTAATATCATAGATTAGGTCTTGTAAGTAAAATAAATAAAATTTCATTAATAATTCAAGAGAATATATTTCATGAAATTTTTGATTACATGCAAAAGATGATTACAAGAAAATCCTAGTCTAAATAAATGAACATCAACAGCCTTGATCTAAGAAGCCTTGCAAAGCTGATGGTGAAGAGAAACAATTGGAGGATGTTCAGTGCTTCTTCCTGCTTTCAATAAAGAGAACATCAAGATGAATGACTCTCTCTTGCTGTCAAAGAGTGTAGAGGTGAAAATCTTTTTGGAATCCCAGAAGATCATTTTTGATGACTTCTAGAAGTTGAGTCCAGATGTCGTTTGAGATGGCATTGATGTGGTATGAAGTTTGCATTCCATCATGAAAGATAGTCACAATATTAGTAAAATGGTTGTAAAACCAGTTGAAATGCGCCATAGTTTGAGAAAAAAGAGATATGAGAAACAAAAGTGAGGAGAGTGTTTTTTGTTTAGGAAAAGATGATTGGACTGAATGAGAATGAAGGTTTAAATAACCGAGGGAATATCAAGGAACTGGGACACTGATTAATTATTAAGTGTAGAGTTACTTAATAGAGTAACCAAAAGATATCTTATAAAGGCACGTCTCCCTAGACTGATTTGCAATGATGACAATGATATACATTCATACATGCACATTTAGCAAATAAATTACTTAAATTATCATGCATATAATAAATTACATCACAAATTCCCATCTTAATATCTTGAACAACATTTAGGACATATAAAGATTAAATGAATATACATCATGATTTGATCAAATATAAATTAAAAAGAATTTATCTGTCCCAACTAACCATATCAAGTTCATTGACAAGCTTTGTAAATGTTTCTTCAGGTAATGGCTTCGTGAAGATATCAGCCAGCTGCTGATCAGTAGGAACAAAATGAAGCTCAATCGTTCCTTCCATGACATGCTCTCTTATAAAATGATATCTGATGCTGATATGTTTAGTAAGAGAGTGTTGCACTGGGTTTCCTGTCATAGAAATAGCACTTTGATTATCACAATAAATAGGAATTTTAGAAAATGATAATCCATAGTCCATGAGCTAATTTCTCATCCATAACAACTGAGCATAGCAACTCCTAGATGCAATATATTCAGCCTCAGCAGTTGAAGTAGAAATAGATTTCTGCTTCTTACTGAACCATGAGACTAATCTGCCTCCCAAAAACTGACAGCTCCTAGATGTACTCTTCATGTCTTTTTTGCATCCAACAAAATCAGCATCTGAATAACCATATAACTCAAAATCAACTTTCCGTGCATACTAGAGACCAAGTGATACAGTACCCTTGAGATATCTGAAAATTCTCTTTACTGCAATAAGGTTTGGCTCCCTTGGATTTTCCTGAAATCTTGCACATAGACATGTGGCAAACATAATGTCTGGCCTACTAGCCGTTAGGTACAAAAGAGAACCAATCATACCTCTATAATTTGAGACAACAACTGTTGTACCTTAATGAGGATCAAGCTTTGTAGCAGTTTCCATTGGAGTAGTTATTGCTGCACTATCTTGCATATTAACCTTTTTAGAAGATTCTTTGTGTACTTTGACTGATTAATGTAGATGCCATTATCAGTCTGTTTAATTTGCAATCCCAAGAAATAACTCATTTCTCCCATCATGCTCATTTGATATCTTGATTGCATCAACTTTGAGAACTTATCACACAGTTTTTGATTAGTTGATCCAAAAATGATATCATCCACATAAATTTGAACTAAAAGCAGATTTTTACCTTGATTCAGATAAAATAAAGTTTTATCTATTGTACCTCTTTTGGATCCACTTTCCAGCAGGAACTAAGCAAGAGTCTCATACCATGCCCTAGGTGCTTGCTTTAGTCCATAGAGTGCTTTGTCAAGTCTATAAATATAATCAGGATGTTTAGGATCCACAAAACCTGGTGGCTGTTCAACATAGACTTCCTCTTCAAGTTCTCCATTGAGAAATGCACTCTTGACATCCATCTGGAAGACTTTAAATTTCTTGTGTGCAGCATATGCCAAGAAAATTGTGATTGCTTCCAGCCTAGCAACAGGAGCAAATGTCTCATCATAGTCAATACCTTCATGTTGGGAATATCCTTTAGTCACCAATCTTGCCTTGTTTCTGATAATTGTTCCATCAGAATCAATCTTATTTCTGAAGACCCACTTTATGCTTACAATTGACCTGTTTTTAGGTCTAGGCACTAGCTTCCACACTTCATTTCTTTCGAACTCATTCAACTCTTCTTGCATAGCCATGGCCCAATCTGCATCCTTGAGTGCATCTTCAACTTTCTTTGGCTCTTCTTTTGAAAGTAGATTGTGATATAAACATTCATTTTGAGTTGCACTCCTTGTCTTTACACCTTCATCAGGATTTCCAGTGATCAGATCAGGAGTGTGATCTTTAGTCCATTTTATGACACTGGGAAGTGTCCTTCTAGAGCTAGATGCTTCCCCTGAATTGTATGCCTCATCAAATTCATTTGAGGCTCCCCCTGAATCTATGCTGTTATCTCCTGATGAAGTTTTGGGACTTGAATCATGTCCATCTGATATTGAATCAACATTTGATTCTGAATGACTAGATTGAGAAGAACCTTGAGTTGATTCTTCAGTGTTAGTACCATCAGCTGAACCTTGTTGTTGCTCCCCCTCAACATGTGCAGGTTCATTAGTACAATGATCATCTTCAGAATCTGAAGGAGTATAGGGATTTGGATCATCAGGATTTGACAGTTTATTAGAGTTTGATCCAGATTCCAACAATGCATTTTCATTTGCAAAGATTAGACTTTCATGAGAATCTTCTTCAAAACCAGGAATCTTCTTATCATCTATAGATACATTTATGGAGATAACTATAGTGTTTGTTCTCAGATTGAAAACTCTGTATGCTCTTGATGGTGAGTATCCAACAAAGATTCCTTCATCAGCTTTTCATTCAAACTTTCCTAGCTGATCAGTATGAGTTCTCAAAACAAAGCACTTACATCCAAATACATGAAGATGTTTGAGGCTGGGCTTCTTTTCTTTCAGCATCCGATAAGGAGTAATTCCATGTCTGTTTATCAGTGTGATATTCTGAGTATAACATGTTGTGTTTACTGCTTCAGCCTAGAAGTAAGTGGGTAGTTTTGCTTCTTCTAGAAGAGTCCTGCTAGCTTCAATCAAGACTCTGTTCTTCCTCTCAACAACGCCATTTTGTTGAGGTGTACCAGGAGCTGAGAATTGTTGTTGTATGCCTTTTTACTTGCATACTCTCTACACTTTTGAGTTCTTGAACTCAGTGCCATTATCACTTCTCAGAATTTTCACTTTGTGGGTGGATCCATTTTCAATTTGCCTTATGTGATCCAGAAGAATTTCTGAAGTTTCATCCTTCCTTTGTAGAAAATAAACCCAAGTATATCTAGTGAAATCATCAATAATTACAAGTGTGTACCTTTTCTTGTTGATGGACATTATGTTCACTGGTCCAAAGAGATCCAAGTGTAACATTTGATATGGCTCAGAAATGGAGAATTTTGTTTTACTTTTGAAAGATACTCTTTTTTGTTTGGACTTTTGGCAAGCATCACAAAGACCATTAGATGAGTATAGCATATTTGGTAGTCCTCTTACTAGCTCCTTCTTGGCAAGTTCATTGATTGAATTGAAGTTGAGATGTGAGAGCTTCTTGTGTCAGTTCCAGCTCTCATCTACTGATGCCTTTGTGATAAGGCAAGTAGCTTCTTTTTCAAGACTTTCATGCAGCCTTGCTTCATATATGTTGCCATGTCTGTATCCTATCAAGACAATTTTCTTTGACTTGTTATGAACAACTTTACAGTGTGAGTCATAGAATACCACATGATAACCTCTGTCAGTGATTTGACTGATGCTGAGAAGATTGTGCTTCAGTCCTTCCACCAGAGCTACATTCTCTACTGATACTTTTCCAATTATCAAGTTGCCATATCCCAAAGTGTGTCCTACATTTCCATCTCCATAAGATACATCTGGGCCAGCCTTCTTCTCAAATTTTGACAACAAGGATTTATTTCCAGTCATGTGTCCTGAACATCCACTATCCAAGACAAGAGTATTTTTCTTGTTACCCTGCAGTTAGAGGAATAATTAATTATAAGGAATTTTAAGGACCCACACTTGTTGGGCCCTCTTTTTGGACAACTTAAGCCTTTGTGAGTCAGGAATACTTCTGACAGTTTTTCCTTTGTCAGGATTTGTCTTGTCAGAAGCAGATTTAGTAGAACTAGAGGAATTGAGCACACAAGCAACTTTATTAAATTTAGGCAAAGGTTTATAATTGTTGTGATACAGCTTATGATGGGAACTACAAGTTAAATCGAATGCCAACTACTACCATAATAAAAACAAGGATTTTGTGGTTTATAAAATACTGATCTACCCCTAACATCAGACTCAGGAATAACAGTTTGTATTTTCTTACTCCTCCTGCAATCAATAGCAAGATGATTAGTATTACCACAGTCAAAACAAGTTTTTCTAGGAGTATTGGGAACAAACTTGTAATTAGAATCCTTAGTAATACCTTTCTTACCATTCCTGTTCCTTTTAGGACTTTTTACTTGAGATTTGTCAGTAACCTCATATAATTTCTTTTTCAACTGTCTTTTAGACAAAAGTCCTATGTTCTTTTCTTTCTTAACAGTTAATGGTTTCCTTGTTTTCTTTTCTTTGAGGTTTATCACTTACTAATTTTTCTTGGGATGCTGATGTTGAACCCTTTTCATAGATGGATTTGGGTTCATAAGCTTCTGAAGAGACAAACTTAACCGGAGTCTTAAGGGTAGTCTTATTCTCAGTGTCAACATCCTTAATTCCATCTACATAACTAAGACATTCTTTCCAGTTTTTCTTAGAGATCATCTCATGAACCTTTTTGCCTGAAACAGTCCAGACATTAAGAGTTTTCCTCTCATTTTCTAATTCATTTTCTAACATACTGTACTTAGCTTCTAGTACATTTGCTGTATGTTTAGCTTTCTCACATTCTTTCTAAATTTCAATCTGATTTACTAAGTCAGACTCCAACTGATCATTCCTAGACTTTAACATTTCATTTTTCAGTTAACAGTCTATTATTCTCTAGAATCTTATTTTTAAAATTTCCATGGAGAGACTTAAGAATAGATTTCAGTTCAGATATATCTTCAGTATCAAAAGAGAAGAAGGGAGTTGATACCTTAGAATCAGAGGAAGCAGGATCATCAAAGCTAGCCATCAGTGCATAACATGTATCTTCATTTTCAGAATCAGAAGAGTCCATCCAATTCTTGCTTGATATAATCAGGGCTTTGTTCTTCCCTTTGTCATGCTTTGTCTTCTTGCACTCTGTAGCAAAGTGACCAGATTCATTACAATTGTAGCACTTGTTTTTGACCTGTCTACTTTTCCAGCTTTAGAGTCCTTTCCATCTCTTCTTCCAGTTGACTTCCTTTCTCCTCCAGTGAACTTCTTCCTGAAGCTTCTATTCTTCTGAGACTTCCTGAATTGCATCCTCTTGAAACCCTTAACCAGCAATGCAACCATTTGCGTGACATCATAATCTGTCATGTTCTCATCAGTTTCAGAATCAGTATCATCATCAGGATTTGATGATTAATCAGCAATATCTGATTCTGGCAGATTGTTCTCATTCCTTGTAACTTCAACAGACCTTTCTTTTGAAGCTTTCGCATTCACTTTCAAAATAACTGATTTTCCTTTGCTGCTTTTCCTCTCCTTCCTTTGCTGGACTTCCAAGTCATGAGTTCTCAGCATACCATAGACTTTATCCAGAGTGATTATTTCCAAATCATATTGATGTCGTATGATTTAAGTCTGAGTCTCCCATTATTTATTCAAGGCTCTCAGAAACTTAGTGTTTGAATCCTCTCGATCATACACCTTTCCCACCAAAGACAAATTGTTGAGCAGGGTGAGAAATCTGTCATAGATGTCGGTGAGACTTTCATCAGGCTTGGCCTCAAAGTGTTCATATTCTTGAATCAGAACAACCTTCTGTTCTTCTTGATGGCCATGGTTCCTTGACATTGAGTTTCAAGAGCATCCCAGATCTCCTTGGCCGTCTTGTAGGCTATAACCCTGTTTGACATCACAAAATCAAGACTGTTATGCAAAATGTTTCTTACCTTTGCATCTTTCAGCACATCTACTTTCTCTTCTGGTGTCCACTCACTCTTCTCCTTCAGCTGATAGTGTTCAGCAACAGTAGGAGTTGCAGGCACCGGTTTTGTTGGCATGTAGGGTCCATCATTAATTACGTCGAGATAGTCTGGATCTGTAGCCTCCAGGTGCATGAGCATCTTCACCTTCCATGTAGGATATTCAGTCTTTTTCAGAATGGGGATTTTAATACTTTCATACTTGTTCAGAGACATGTTTAGATCGCTTCTGATTGTAAATTTATTAGTGAGTTCTGATACCAATTGTTGCCCAGTAAAGATACAATTGTTTAAGGGGGGTTGGATACAATTGTATAAATGTTTCGAACAAGTATAAAAATATAATAGTTCTTTATATTTATGATAAAAACTCTCTCAAGAAATACTGATGTTCTTGAGACCTTCTAGGTCGTACAATACTCTAGTTAATCACTATGTGATGACCTCAACTGTGTTTATATAATACACAACTGCTACAAATCAGTCTAGGATATGCATTATCAATTACTAACAGAAAATGATACATATCTCTAACTGAATATACAAAGTCCTATTGTAATATCCGGGATATCGCGTGTAATTATTTTTATCAATAAATAATTTTTATATGATTAATATGTGATTTTTTGGTGAATTATCCGATGATTGGTGAGGATAGGTGGATGCTTATATGAGATAAAGTATACGTATGCTAATTTTATTATGACCAGAATAAAATATAGATAATTACGGAATTTTTCTGGTAATTTTTGGAGTATTATATAATTTTATATTGATTTATGAATTTATTAATTATTTTCTGAATAATTACAAAATTATTTTATAAAACCGGGAATCGTCCAACCTCGACCGTTTTTATGTTTTTACAATCCAAAACTCTTCCGAAAACTCCTTCCTAACCTAATCTGGTAATTCCGGACATTATCCGTGTTTTGACTATTTCAATCCAGATTACGGTTTGACTCGTGCCCGGCCCGGCGCACAATTTTTGATACGATAATTATTTCGATGTACCAAAAAAAACCAGTATTTTCGAAAGACGGGATATTATTATGTTATTTTCATATATAGTGTTTTATAAGAATCCCGGTTTGGATAATTATCCAATACGGGTATCAAATCGGATCGTTTTTGTAGTTACTTAGTGGCTAAGTAACTAATTTAACGATCCAAAACAAACCAATATTCCAAAAAAATATATAGCCCTTTTATTATTTCATTTTATTCGTATAATCATAATCAGTCAGTAAAACCCCGTAAAATACAGAGAAAATGTCGAATTATTGTCGCGTTCTTGACAATCAATCGTACAAATGAAGGCGTTATCGAACTCCGATTCGGGCGTGCAATATATCAAATCGAAGCTCTCAAAAAGTCCTTTCCTAATCAATCATCCGTTTTTATGCAGAAATCAAGGTATATTTCTTATTAAATTATTTTATTTCGAATTTATTAAAGATTAAATTATGAAAATTTGTTCTTGATGTTGTTGATATGATTTGATGATTCCATCGTATAGATAATATTTTTCTGGTCAATTTGGTATATTATATGTCAAAAATAGAGTTCAATAACATATAGAAAAGGTGGTTTAATTTTCAGAAATTAAATTAGGGTTCTTGATATGAATGTTCTTAATCGAGATTTAGGGATTTCTTTGTTAAGGGTTATTCCTTAGAACTGATCATGCCATATTATAGATCGTGAGAAGACAAATCAATTAGTATAAGTGGATTAAACGAACGATTCTGGAAAAGCTTTGATCGGAAAATTCATCGGAGCGGCGGCGAAAACTTCGGGTGAATTTTTCGATCGAATCGTGTGTTATCTGCGTAAAACTTTTGTATGACTACGTTTCTGGAAGCGAGTACAATAGATGCTGGCAATTTGGCCGTGTTCTGGAAAAGTTTCAGGCCACCGGAAAAGCTCCATGGCGGAGGCCATGGAGTTCCGGCCGACCAAGATGGTGAAGAAGGAGGAGGGGGCGAAATTATAATTTCAACCCCTGTAGTTTGCAACAGTTTACAGTCTAGTCCCTCACGTTTTAAAAATTGTAATAAATGGATTTCTGTTTAAAAATATTTTAAAAGTGATATTTGGTTAATTTTTAAAAATCAGAATTGTTTATTTAATCATTTTTAAATTCAGAAAATTCTTTTTAATTATTTATTTAGTTAAATATAAATCTGATTTATTTTATTAATAAAATTTAATAAAATTTAATTATTTTAATTAATCAATTAATTTAATATTAATTGATTAATTAATTTAATTAATTATTAATTAATTTTAATTGATTTAATAATTAGATTTAATTATTTAAAATTGATTTAAAAATTCCGAAAATAGTTTCAAGCTTTAAAATATAATTTTAAATTATTTTTAAGGATCGATAATTATTATAAAATTATTTTAAAGTCAGATTCGGGTGTTCGAACCCTATTATTTAATTATAAAAAGATTCGGGGTTCAATTTTTATTCCGAAAAATGTTCAAAAATTCGTAATAAATACCTGGAAAATCATTTTAACCCCGAATCTTCTTTAAAAAATTATTTTGATTGAATATCTTGCTTGCTATGTGCTACGTGCTAACTGATTGATGTGTTATATGTCTATGTGGTTATGGTTTGACTGTTTTAGTCATAACTTTCAATCCGTAAATCGAATTTGGGTGAAACAAAGGGTAGATAAAAGCTTATGACATCTATGTGACGATTAGAATAATATGAGTATGGATAATTGATAGATACTTTTGATGCCTAGCAGAGTCAGCGAGATATAGAAAAGGAAACCAGTGATCCATAAATAGAATCGAAGCGTAGAAAGAAAAGGCAAGTGATTGATAAATAGAAGCAAGACATAGAAAAAGAAGGAAAGTGGTTGATGAATAAAACTGTTAGATGAGTACAAGTAAAGTTGGAAATCATCGGTGATAAGACAAGTACTTCTGAACCTTTGTTTAAGATATATTGCAAATATTTTCGAACTGTTTCATAACATGTCGCTATTATTCAAAATAACTCCTGTTTTATATTGTAAGTGCTTTAAACTATTTAACCTTGAACCCTGATTCTTCTTGATCTTGAGCCATAAGCCTTGTTCTTCACAAACCATTGATTGTTGAATTCCAAGATACAATCCAAACACATACGATACTACTCCACAAATACATATCTACCACATACTGATTCTGATATTGAGTTTCTTAACATACCAACCCTTATTCCTTATTTAACAGAAGACCAATTCTTGGAACCCTTGAACCCTTGGTATTCTACTTTCGGAATCTGTCCTTGATTGAAAGCCAATCTGTTCGAATTCCCTGTTATGCCTTCATGGTGTTATAAATCACCCTATGCTTCAAGATAAATGTTATTTATGATTCAACTTATTGATTTACATTGGTTATCATATTGAATTGTTTTAAAATTGGATGGTTTATAAATATGGACCAGATTCGTGGTTAGACCAGATTCGTGGTCATAATAGGCCAATGCGTGCCTTGGATCCAGTATATAGAGCAAAGCTGGGAGTCTTGTTCGGGGTTAGTGCGTGACTAATCAGCAGCCTAATCTTGGTTTTTAAAATGAAAAGTGAATATCCAATTCTAATCCTTGCTTATTCACAAACTTGATTCTTCTGAATCATTTCAATTGGTAATTGTTTAACCTCAATTGCTGCTATTATTACTTGCTGAGCTAGTAAGCTCACTCTTGCAAATTTTTTTATATTTTCAACAGTTGAGGAAGAAAGTGTTGGTAATGAGGATTCCCTGTCCAGTGTGCAAGCTAGGGTTTCCGATTAAATTGGATCGAGCTAGCAGAAGCTTTATAGTGTTGGTGGGTTATGCAAGATTGTAACAACGATATCATTAGCAATTATAAGTTGAACTAGTTGGGTTTTGGTGCGATGTAATAAAAGTTAAGATTGTGGCTTGTTTTCATACTTTAACCTGTTGCGATCCGTGGTTGTGTACAGAAGGGTCAATGCATATAATACTTTATATACAGGTTTAAATATTATGGCATGTGTTGTGAGCCCCAAACTTCTGACCCGAGTTTGAAGGGCGTCACAGGTTGGTATCAGAGCTACAAGTTTTAAGTCACTGAAACAAGCCTAGATTATCGGGAATGGATAGAGGATTAGGATTAGGATTGGGAAATAGAAAGATAGAACTTTGAGAGGTGGAGTGCGACCAAATAATAGGTTTTAATGAGATTCGTGATGAGATTTGACATTCTTATCTAGCGACGCGATTTTCAGATGACGGCAATGGAAGATTTTGTTATCCCTAGATCGTCTGATCATTCGGAGCCTTTATTCGGAAGATTATTATCTGATTCATGCTCTGCTCTTCCACCGGTGGTAGCCATGTCACTTCTTATTGCAACGATTGCACCTTTTCAAACTATTATCTCATCCCCTGATGCGAGGCTACCTATTTGAGAATCCCACACACGCTAATTCTAGTTCTACCAGATATTTAGTTGTGCGAGCATCTTTTCTGTCTACTCTACATTATGTTCTATAACATCCGTTTAAAACTCGCCTTATGGAGTAACAACACCCAGAAGGATGGATTCGAAAGCTATAACATATGGTGAGTACACGAGCTATTAAGAAATGTTAGAAGAACCTAGAGTGAGGATACGTGTGTTTCGGAAGATAGCCGCCACCAGGTTATAAGCTACTAATGAGTATGCCACCCACGATTATCTTGTGGAGTGAGCTAGATGGATATTTAAAGAAATTTGAAAGGATTGGAAATCGAGAGCTTTCTTGAAATTATATGATGATGATATGATCAAACATGATACAAATAGAAGTAATGTGATATAAATCGACCTTGTGTTATAAAATAAATCTGATGATTATTGGATAGATTTGTTATACTTAGTAACCGTAAGAGATAAGGATGGGAATGTTACCAGTATGGAAGACTAGAAGTGAAGTTACGAATAAGATAGTATGCAACGGTAACTGGAGTTTTGTTGACCAATGAAGGCAAAATGGACCTAATAAGGTGTAGAAGATATATGGAAAAGAATGGGCTCTTATCTGATTATTTTCCTAATTAGATTTCTTGTGATAGTTGAGAAGGACGACAACCAACTCATATAGTAATGACGATCAGGTGTATGATTTTCAAAATTTTTAAACGTTTTTTAAAAGAGATTTTCTTCACAAATTTCTTTCTAAAATTCCTTGGAACAAAACAAGTTTTAAAACTTGATTGTCCAATTACTACTTGAGTTTCTTGTTTGTTATAAGATTCAGATTATCTAGACGAATACTTGTTCTATAAATTAGTATGGTTCATTTAGAAGGCCAAATGAACCCACTATTACGAAGAAAATTTGATTGTTCCTAGAAGAAGAATGCAAATGTTGTTTGATAAGTTTAACGACACAACCAATGTACGGAGAAACTGTTCATCCAATTTCTGAGATGATTAAAGTTCGAAGAATACGCCGATTCATAAGAAGCCGAGTACGAGCAAAGAAGATTAAGGAAATCTCTAGACCTTCCAAAGCGGAGAACGTTATTAGCAAAAAGAGGCGACAAGGTAAACGATTAGCAACATAAGTGAAATTTGAAGTTATGAGTGTAAATCTCATAAGATTGCAAATAAAATCGTATATGAACGTGAAAGCGTGACGTTAAAGATACAAGACCTAATAAATGGGAAATTATTTTAATAATCGATTCAAGAAAGCGTTTCTGAGAACTTTCTAAAGTTGATATACGACTTGGCATGGGATCTATTGATCAAAGAAGCATTGAAGCTGTAAACAGATAAAATGCGGATGGCGACCAATGATATCATTCTTTATTATCATTCTTATAAATCTCAAGTAAAGTATGAACTTTTTTCATTTTTGCTTTATAAGGTGATTGTAACGGCCTCAACCCCGGGTTAGGAGTTGACGTCACTAACAAAATGAAACTATAATTATAAGACAACTACTTACTTTATTTCAATATAAACAACTCTTCCACAAGACCTTTTCCAGGTTCAAGTATAACTTAGGTTACACACTTATTACAAACCATCTTATTAAAAACAACCTGCCATCTGTGACTATTATTCTATAGCAACTCACATACCACACTTCCCAGACACAACCTATTCAGAGGAGCTCGACACAGGAGGAGTTGGAAACTGGCCCTTAGCAAAACAACAACATCCCCTAAGCATCTGCAATGCGAAAATATACAAACACATTTGCAAGAGTGAGCGATCAACCGCTCAGCAGTACCACTATATGATTACTAACTAAAACAGTTTATAATAAACAATTGTAGGAACAGAAATTACAACTTGATAGTGGAAAACAAGTAAAACAAGTGTAAATAGATAAAAACTGATAAACTGTTGAAACTGGATCTTTAATAGCTAGCATGCTCTCTAAACATTTTATTAATAGTGCTGTGTAAATAGCAGGATTAAATTTAGCATGCTACTTACATTTCCAAATCATTTGTCCCATCGCAGGACCTATAAAACTAATTGTTCCTTTACGGGAACCATAAAACTTGTCCCTTTCCGGGAACCTCAAAATCGCTTGCTCAGATATACATGCATTGGATGATTCCTGGTGAGACAGCTGATCAGGCTATCATATGAAACTTGTTCCGGAACTCAGAGACTAGCTAGGTCTCTGTCACGCTGGGCTGGTGGTTATAATAGGGTGCGCAACCACTTCGCCTCTTACGCTAACTTCCAGGCCGTTACGGGCCTTCTGCGCACACTCATCCAATTATCTGATCATTTTTATCCAGTTTTCCAATTCACTTACCTATCTCTTGTTAAAACAATTATAACACAGCACATTTTCCCAAAACATTTCCATTTTATTCAAAGCTTAGAGATAGGTATTTTTAGAAGTTACTTTTCCCCCAAAAGACAAGTTAATAAAATAATTTGAAACCCAGGGAATACGTAACTTAAATCATTCTGTTCCAGTACGAGAATAAGACAACATTATATTCATATATACTGAACCATAAAGATATGGTCAGGGGTACTTGCCTTAATACGCTTTAACACTAATTTCTGACTGGCTTTGCACTGACCGGGATGCTAAGGATTTCAACTGGAATCTACAGGAACCAAAATACCCTAAATTAGACGTCCGAATAAGCTTGACTATCCTTGCTAACAATCTACCCATACGTTAACAAACCCAACTCGTAACATTTTCAATATAATAATACACGTATCAATTAGGGTTCACGTCTTCAAAAGCCGGTTCAGTGCTCGTGTTCGTAATATAGGTATATTTGTCCTTTTACGAAATTAGGGTTATCGGTTTCGAAAAGTATTCCATCGCAACACATAATCAGGTTTTGTACAAAATAGTTACATATAATCGATCGACGTTCCGATAGCCATTGGGTACGGCCTCGTATTTTTGTAATTTAATTTTCCGAAAATCGGGCAGCACCCCTTTATTTATCAGACTACCCGTCGAACATCCCGACGTCCAAACAAACACAACTACAATCAATCGCAATTCAAACCCAACCACCGATTTCAGTCATCAATATCAGTCCAAAATTCTCAGTTACCAATTAAATATAATTATTAGCCGTGTTTTTATGGTTTAATAGTATTTTATTCGCAATTCGCACCTTAGATCGTATTTTGTATTTTAAATTGTAGGACTCCGATCGAATCATCATAGTCCACCGTCGGCTCGCCGAAGCTCATCGCCGACGGCGATAAAATTTACGGGTTCCCGTTTATACCGGGTATCCTACGTAAATTCCATCGATTAATCTATAATCCTCGCATATAAATTATTTATTTCACGAAATCAATCAAATAATCTTTCCTGTAAAGAAAAAATTAAAAAAATAAAATAAAAAATAAAATAAAATTTTTAATCAGAACAATTCGAACCAAGGCAACACAGGGCAACACACTCGCGTGCTAAGCACGCGCCACCACAACAGAAACGGGGAAGAACACGGCCAGAACATGCCAGAAAATATCACACAACACACACACTCTGACAGCCTGAAACACACACACACAACACGATACGCACACACACGATTTCACACACACAGAAACGTATACATACAGCAAGTATGTATATACATAAACATGAAGCAATCGGTGAATCAATAGAAAGAAGGGCGACGATCTTGCCGGAAAACAGAACGGCGCGGTGACTTACCGGAAGCAAGCAACGAGAGGAAGAAAATAAATCGAGGAGAACAAAGAACGAGAGGGATTAATGGAGGAAAGAAATTCAGAAGAGAAGAGATTAGAGACGGAGTGAAATCGAGAGGCGAGAGAGACAAGAAGCTGATGTTTAGAAAGAGAGGGACTAGGGATTAACTGGGAAGAGGAATGAAATTGAGTTTATTTACCCGGTTTCTTTTCCTCGATACCGCAACTGACACACCGATCTATTTAATCACGATACACTTCCCGAACAGAACGAATTGAAATAGTCTTAAAATAAACCTCAAAATTCCAACAATATTTAAAATTGATAATACACAACATTTTTATAATTTTTAAAATCATTTTGAAATCGCACACCAGACCCGCATTTAACAATCTAACGAGTTCACGCACGGTTAAATAAAAGCCAAAAATTTACCGGAATAATTTTAAAATTCTTGAAATAATTAAAAAGTAATAAAATAAAATTTTCATAATTTTTGAAGAATTCAAAAATTATAAACTGATTTTACAATTAAAAACATTCATAAAATCATTTAAGGGTAAATAATCAATAAAATATTGATTTCTCAATTTTAAAAACTCCTAAAAATAATTAATAAAGTTATGAAGCCATAAAAATAATTTTAGAGATAATCTCCATATTTATGAAAATAAATCTTGAATATAACCACTTTTAACCATAAAACAAATAACACAACGCCACAACTAATTACACCAACGATCCTCGAACACCCATAATCACACATAATTAATAAAATATTAACAAAAATAATATTCAACTGACAGATCCCATACACATAACTTATTTAATAATTACACATTTAAATATTACAAAAATGTACGAGTCGTTATAGTGATTGTTGAAACCCCTTTCAATTCGTTCCTTCTTCAAAATATTGTTTTCTAATTGGGACAAGCAGTGTGGTGTAACGCTTTGTCAAAATGACAAAGAGTCTGGTGGGACGCCACCTAATCATATGCTGTGTGCCATATGGTATGAAAGACTGGCCATCTTGAGTACTAATATGGTTGTCTCATTCCTATTCAAATCATTATTCATTCTTTCTTCTTCAATTCTGGTTTGTTTATTCATGAATTCTTCTGATTGTTTCCTTGTACTTTTATCCTTTACAAAGATTTTCAATCATAATCATATACACAAATTCCTTCTTGTGTAAGATCTGTTCTTTGAATATCTTAAAAATAAATGAAATGAATCCGTATAGAAAAGTGAGTTATGTGGACAATTGCAAGCCAATAAATGACGGACATTTACGTGCAGAGAAGAATCATTATGCCGATAATGGGATAGTTGCGAGGACATCAAATCAAAGTTGGGAATCTGCATATATGATATGTTTCGAGTCTGAGATTTTGGCCTGAATTGGAGTAATTAGCCAACTGTACAAGGTAAACTAACTAGAGAAGCAAGAAAGTAAAGGTGCATGTACCAGATGAGGCAAATGATCGATTGGACAACGGGAGCGAATGAAGAAATTCTTAATAATAATTAAATAATCGATTAATACATTATGAAGATGAAGCATACTTCAATCATGTGGGAGATATTTGTCATGAAGATTTAAGATCAAAGAAATACCAGTCACGAATAAACTTAGGTGTGTTCATCAAGGAATGGTTGGGCTTTCCCACTCAAGTAAATGAGTTGTGGTGAAATTGATACTTGTAGCTGGGTCGGCAAAGAAGGTTCAATATGAAAATACATAAGGGAATATGAAGGTATGGTAGTTTGACTACCATAATTTTTAAGATATGATGCTTTAAAACCAAATGAACTCATTCGCAAGATTATAAGGGTGTTGGTTAAGACCAGGTGTTGGCCATTAGAAGTTGAACAAGTTAATTAATAAGAACAAGTGTATATTGCCAAGGATAGATGAATTGTTAAGTAGAGAGCCTGAATTGAAACATGAACTAGAAGAATTTTAGAATAATTTGTAATTGTACTCCATAGTGATATTCTGTTATAATCAGAAAATATGAGAAAATGTATGATATAATATGAACTGTTCGCTATAACCTTAAGCTGAATTAGAGACATGGGTTATACTGATTAATTTTACATGAGGTGGTGAATTGGTGAGTTTGGATAGTGAAAGTGGACTGGTATATTTAAGGGTTGATTGTTGGTTATTTGGTTGATTGTGGGTGTCGGCTTGAGTCCGACTGGTAGTCAATAATATAAAGGAGATGCTGCCCAAATTTTTCGAAAAGTACCCGACTCTTAAAAAGGGAAAGTATACTTCTCTGTGTTATAGATATTCATGTTGATACTCCAATTAATTGTGATTTTAATTCTCGAAAGAGGTTGTTACATCCAATTTGACTATATATAATTGGTCTTTGATTTCATTGAGCTAGTCATCACTTGGTGCAATTGATTAATTAAGTAAGTTAATTGGCCAATTGTACCAATTAATGGTCAGTTACATGGAGATCGATTCCAATTAGATTAAGTCAAATTTTGATGTGACTTTCAAATCCAAAATCAAAACAAAGAGGAATTGGGGAGAAGTAAGGACGCTTGTAAAATTCAGAAATTGCTGCAAATATACGAGTTTTTACTTGGATGAATATGCCCCTTTCATAATGGACAAGAAAAATAAAAAGTCATTTGTATGGGTAAGTGAGAAGAATGTTTTCCAGAGCTAAAGATTTAAGATGAAGCAATGAGAGAAAAGGAAGAAGGGAGATAGAATGAAGCAGAGATTAATAATTACACCAATATGGATGTCATTAGACAGTCAAGGATATGTTATCATCTACAACCAAGTTTTATCAAAGGACATCTTGTATCTAAATGGTTGTGATAATCATACAATAAATGATTTGTCAAGTATTTCTGTTTTGGGATAAAGTGTGAGATACAGTTTTAATTCAGTTTTCGATTGATGTTGATACTTAGGTTGTTGTTAAATATCGAAAGTGGTATTAATACAGATGATTAATGTTTATTTTAGAATGGGATGTTGTGAGCATCAAAGTTCGTAGTAATATCTAATTTGATATGATGACAAAATGAGTATTAATGTCAAGAGTTCGGTTTTGAATAAGCTATGAGAATAAAGAACGGAGATAGAAAAGGAAGTGGAATCAAAAGGGTGATAAAGAAATTTCATAAAATGCCAGGAAAAGTAAACGTAGTAACATATGCATTAATCAGAAAGGAAAGACCGAGCGTGTCTACAGTGTCTGAAGAATTATAAAAAGGAATTTCAAAAGTTAAAATTGGAAGCCTGAGTTTGCAAACCTAACAATGCAAAGATGTATAGTATGACTTTTCAGCCGAAATTGCTAAAGAAGGTAAATAAACGTCAAGGGGAAATAATAGATCAAGATATTATCGTTAGAAAATATATATATATATATATATATATATATACTCAAAAGGATGATCAAGGCATTCCCAGATTTTATTTCAGAATATGGAATTCCACCAGTGACAGAATTGAAGAATGGAATTTAAGAAGAAGCTCACAACCCAAGATATTCAATCCATCCATGGAGTACCAATATGTATAGAGATTTAGAGGAAAATCATTGGTGGCCAGATAGGAAGAAAGAAATGGTGGGATAGATTAGCAAATGATACACGTATCAAGGAGTTAAGGCGGGACATCAAAGACTAGATGGATATATTTCGCCAAAAAATGTCATGGCGATGCCACCTGAGATGCAAATGTGAGGAAACCATTAATTGCATTATTATTGATAAGTTATTTAAAACTGATCATTCTCATTTAGGAATAAACGGTTTATCCCATAAGTGGGTTAGTTGCTGCTTAAAGAAATGGTGGTACGTCATCAGATCCAGAAACTAATTATAGATAATCAATATTGTGTGATTTGAAATTTGACAGAAGTATTCAGAATACGATAAATTATGTCGAACTAGAATGGTATATACTATTAGATGAACGGATATTGAGTAAAGCGGAACTAAAAAGATAGGAATTTGGTTGAACAACGATAACTCAAGAGATTCAAGCTACTCCAAAGGTATGATACGAGACATAAATGTCAAAGAAGACTCTCTGATAGTATGGCATAAAGGAAGAATAAACGTTATATGTGATTAGAAGTCAAGGAACGCATTACAGTCAGTCTCATATGAGAACTCCTTAGAACCAAAATAAATGATAATATAGGTTAAAAGTATGCCAGTGATGCCTCCAGGTTAGTGTACTTTCTTTAAAATGGAAAGAGATCTTCACTCGATAAACATACTCGATTGTGCTTCAAGGAAAATAAAATATGGTGATAAGTCTGTGCGTCAGTCATATTAAGTCGAGATTTTCTTGTTAATTCTCAACTCTGGAGTAATCTCGAGAATGTTAGAAATCGAATACGCCATAGTTTCAGTATATCATTCGCAGATGGACGGGAAGATTAAAAGAACGATTAAAGTGCCTCGAATGCGATTCGAAGTGATTATGAACTAAGTTAATTGAATAGAGAAACATGTGGGAATGGGGTTCAATAACCAGTAGCTATTACAAATGTTTATGAGTACGAATTACTAGAATTACAAAGAAAGGATAATTAGTAAGAATTACGCTAGTCCTATTAAGACAGTAAAATATTCAGGATAAGTGTTAGTAAGTTTGCTTGACCGCCATACGTTTAACAGATTCATAAGGTATTTACACGTGTATACTTAGGAAGAGTAATTTAGCTCCATTATATGTAAAATGGAGACTTGAGTTGAATTATATGAGCATCAAATAGATTATGATGCCAATACGAGGCTGTTCTGTAGTGAGTGATGCTGCGAGTAAAAGTTTATGAAAAGTTGTAAGGTTGAAAGATCAACCTGAGAAAATGGAAGTTAGATACTTGAATATATCATTATCTGATCCTTACTATGATTCTGAGGACAGAATCCTTTTAAGGGGGGAATGATGTAATATCTGGGATATCGCGTGTAATTATTTTTATCAATAAATAATTTTTATATGATTAATATGTGATTTTTTGGTGAATTATCCGATGATTGGTGTGGATAGGTGGATGTTTATATGAGATACAGTATACGTATGTTAATTTTATTATGACTAGAATAAAATATAGATAATTACAGTATTTTTCTGGTAATTTTTGGAGTATTATATAATTTTATATTGATTTATGAATTTATTAATTATTTTCTGAATAATTACAAAATTATTTTATAAAACTGGGAATCGTCCAACCTCGACCGTTTTTTACGTTTTTACAACCCGAAACTCTTCGGAAAACTCCTTCCTAACCTAATCTGGTAATTCCGGACATTATCCGTGTTTTCACTTTTTCAATCCGGATTACGGTTTGACCCGTGCGCGGCCCGACGCATAATTTTTGATACGATAATTATTTCGATGTACCAACAAAACCCGTATTTTCGAAAGATGGGATATTATTACGTTATTTTCATATATAGTGTTTTATAAGAATCCCGGTTTGGATAATTATCCAATACGGGTATCAAATCGGATCGTTTTTGTAGTTACTTAGCGGCTAAGTAACTAATTTAACGATCCAAAACGATCCAAAATGAACCAATATTCCAAAAATATATATAGCCCTTTTATTATTTCATTTTATTTGTATAATCATATTTAGTCACTAAAACCCTGTAAAATACAGAGAAAATGTCGAATTATTGTCGCGTTCTTGAGAATCAATCGTACAAACGAAGGCGTTATCGAACTCCGATTCGGGCGTGCAATATATCAAATCGAAGCTCTCGAAAAGTCCTTTCCTAATCAATCATCCGTTTTTATGCAGAAATCATGGTATTTTTCTTATTAAATTGTTTTATTTCGAATTTATTAAAGATTAAATTATGAATATTTGTTCTTGAGGTTGTTGATATGATTTGATGATTCCATCATATAGATAATATTTTTCTGGTCAATTTGGTATATTATATGTCAAAAATAGAGTTCAATAACATATAGAAAAGGTGGTTTGATTTTCAGAAATTAAATTAGGGTTCTTCATATAAATGTTCTTAATCGAGATTTAGGGATTTCTTTGTTAAGGGTTATTCCTTAAAACTGATCATGACATATTATAGATCGCGAGAAGATGAATCAATTGGTATAAGTGGATTAAACGAACGATTCTGGAAAAGCTTTGATCGGAAAATTCATCGGAGCGGCGGCGGAAACTTCAGGTGAATTTTCCGATCGAATCGTGTGTTATCTGCGTAAAACTTTTGTACGACTACGTTCCTGGAAGCGAGTACAACAGATACTGGCAATTTGGGCGTGTTCTGGAAAAGTTTCAGGCCACCGGAAAAGCTTCATGGCGGCGGCCATGGAGTTCCGGCCGGCCAGGACGGTGAAGAAGGAGGAGGGAGGTGAAATTACAATTTCAACCCCCGTTGTTTGCAACAGTTTACAGTCTAGTCCCTCACGTTTTAAAAATTGTAATAAATGGATTTCTGTTTAAAAATATTTTAAAAGCGATATTTGGTTAATTTTTAAAAATCAGAATTGTTCATTTAATCATTTTTAAATTCAGAAAATTCTTTTTAATTATTTATTTACTTAAAAATAAATCTGATTTATTTTATTAATTAAATTTAATTAATTTTTAATTATTTTAATTAATCAATTAATTTAATAATAATTAATTAATTAATTTAATTAATTATTAATTAATTTTAATTGATTTAATAATTGGATTTAATTATGTAAAATTGATTTAAAAATTCTGAAAAATAGTTTCGAGCTTTAAAATATTATTTTAAATTATTTTTAAGGCTCGATAATTATTATAAAATTATTTTAAAGTCAGATTCGGGTGTTTGAACCCTATTATTTAATTATAAAATGATTCGAGGTCCAATTTTAATTCCGAAAAATGTTCAAAAATTCGTAATAAATACCTGGAAAATCATTTTAACCCCGAATCTTCTTTGAAAAATTATTTTGATTGAATATCTTGCTTGCTATGTGCTACGTGCTAACTGATTGATGTGTTACATGTCTATGTGGTTATGGTTTGACTGTTTTAGTCATAACTTACAATCCGTAAATCGAATTTGGGTGAAACAAAGGGTAGATAAAAGCTTATGACATCTATGTGACGATTAGAATAATATGAGTATGAATAATTGATAGATACTTTTGATGCCTAGCAAAGTCAGCGAGATATAGAAAAGGAAACCAGTATCCATAAATAGCATCGAAGCGTAGAAAGAAAAAACAAGTGATTGATAAATAGAAGCAAGGCATAGAAAGAGAAGGAAAGTGGTTGATGAATAAAACTGTTAGATGAGTACAAGTAAAGTTGGAAATCATCGGTGATAAGGCAAGTACTTCTGAACCTTTGTTTAAGATATATATGGAAATATTTTTGAACTGTTTCATAACATGTCGCTATTATTCAAAATAACTCTTGTTTTATATTGCAAGTGCTTTAAACTATTTAACCTTGAACCCTGATTCTTCTTGATCTTGAGCCATAAGCCTTGTTCTTCACAAACCATTGATTGTTGAATTCCCAGATACGATCCAAACACATACGATACTACTCCACAAATACATATCTACCATATACTGATTCTAATATTGAGTTTCTTAACATACCAACCCTTATTCCTTGTTTAACAGAAGACCAATTCTTGGAACCCTTGAACCCTTGGTCTTCTACTTTCGGAATATGTCCTTGATTGAAAGCCAATCTGTTCGAATTCCCTGTTATGCCTTCATGGTGTTATGAATCACCCCATGCTTCAAGATAAATGTTGTTTATGATTCAGCTTATTGATTTACATTGGTTATCATATTGAATTGTTTTAGAATTGGATGGTTTTATAAATATGGACCAGATTCGTGGTCAGAACAGATTCGTGGTCATAATTGGCCAATGCGTGCCTTGGATCCAGTGTATAAAGCAAAGCTGGGAGCCTTGCTCGCGGTTAGTGCGTGACTGATCAGCAGCCTAACCTTGGTTTTTAAAATGAAAAGTGAATATCCAATTATAATCATTGCTTATTCAGAAACTTGATTCTTCTGAATCATTTTAATTGGTAATTATTTAATCTCAATTGCTGCTATTATTACTTGCTAAGCTAGTAAGCTCACTCTTGCAAAAAATTTTATGTTTTCAATAGTTGAAGAAGAAAGTGTTGGTAATAAGGATTCCCTGTCCAGTGTGCGAGCTAGGGTTTCCGATTAAATTGGATCGAGCTAGTAGAAGCTTTATAGTGTAGGTGGGTTATGCAAGATTGTAACAACGATATAATTAGCAATTGTAAGTTGAACTAGTTGGGTTTGGTGCGATGTAATAAAAGTTAAGGTTGTGGCTTGTTTTCATACTTTAACCTGTTGCGATCCGTGGTTGTGTACAGAAGGGTCAATGCATATAATACTTTATATACAGGTTTAAATATTGTGGTGTGTGTTGTGAGCCCCAAACTTCTGACTTTGGAGGGCGTCACACCTATCACTCCAAAGGAACATATATCCATCCCTCAAAATAAGGAACAAACTTAATCTTCACAATAGTCTATCTTCAAATATTGATGTTCTGCAGATACTGATCAGCATCAAATCCTGATGGCACATCAAATCCTGATGACATCCAAAATAGCCAGATCCTGAGCTTCTCCTGATCATTGAGAATCAGCACATAACATCCTACTCTTAACAACCTCTCCTTTTACCAGGTAAGTATCATGTCTCTCTTTATTTCTATTTTTCTCTAAATATTTTTTCTCTATCTCAAATAAAAGGCTCTAGAAAATTTTGACCTACAGAAATAAGAGGTGGCTGAGAAGAGATGTATGTGGTCACATGACTAGGGGTACCCTCTTTTGGAGGACTATACATGATCATACCATCAGGAGTTAAATGAATAGTAAATGCTGACAAGACAATATCAGTATTTAAATTAAATGCTGATAAAGAAGAGTCAATATTTATACCTTGTGTGATTGAAGGATCAACTTCATGTAGAGGGAGGGCATCCAATGGAGGAACTGAAAGAACTTTAGTGGATGTTGGTGTATGATGTACCCTTCCTTTAGTATCCAGTGCCAAGATCACTGCATCAGGAGTTAAGCCTGCACTAACACTTTGAGGTAATGGTTCTTGTGTAGCTGGATATGTAGGAGCTGTTAGATTACTTTGAGATCTAGGTTCTTATGTGCTCCTCTCCTCATAATCAGACTCCTGTGCTGGGTCAAGATGTACACCAACTGTCTTTTTAGCAGAATGAGACTCAACAGGCTTATAGAATGTTTTAACCTTGGAGACATCATGTGTGAGCTTGGTTGTGGCAACATCATGTCATTCTTGGATAGATTTTCTAGCAAGAGGTTCAAGATCTACTATGTCTTCTACACCACTTTGAGGTGTAGGTTCTTGTGGGACTGAACTAGTTATAGCTGCTGCATCCCTTTGAGTTGCAGGTTCTTGTGTGCTTGATCCATGGAAATGACCTTGTTTGTGCAGCCTCTTTGCTATCCTCTCCACTTGCTCATGAGTAACCTCCCTTACTCTTATTTTTAGCTGAATAGGAGAATCAGAGTTTGTGTCATCCTTAAGACTCCTTGGCTTTTTTGAGATGAATGCATCCTATTACTCTTCAGTTATTTCCTTTTTCAGCTTCAGTTTTTATTGAGCAAGGTAAGTTTTGGCCAACTTCCTTTTCCTTGGTCTAGGGCTTTAAGTATCAGTATTTACAACATCAATATTTGTTGTTCCCTGTTCTATTAGTAGAACAATTGGAGCTTAAGTAGAATCAATATTTATTTTCTGAAATTTTGATGGTAAAAGAGCAGTGTCTTCATCATCAGATTCTGACTTAGCTAGCACAATCTTTCTCTTGAAAAATTCTGAAGGTTGAGAAAAATGAAAAGCTTGTGCTGTAGATCCACCCTGTGCTACATCATTTTTTATAAATGGTGGTTTCTGAGAAGTCCTAAGTCCTGATACTTTTGGAGCATCAGACTTTACTACCTTCTTTCTCTTTCAAACATGTGCCTTTTGGGTGACACCTGAGGTGGATTGTGTTTGTATTTGTGTTCTTGGGTTAGTTTCAGGGGGGTTTCTATAAGTTATTTCCTGTAACTTAGCACTTTGCAGATTTTTTAGATGTTAGGTCCGCAATCAACTGTAGAGGGGGGGGGGTGAATACAGTTTATGCAAATAATTCGACAACGCTTCAACATAATCAACAGTTTTTATATTAACAGATAAAAACTGATTACAAATGTACTCTCTCAAAAGGATGAACAAATATCCTTGAGAGCTGCTAGGTTATGCGAATGATATAACAATGTTTGCAGTGCTTATATCATGAACCTTATATGTGCTTTATATAGAGCACAGTTACACAATCAATAAGGAATCCTATTATATAACAATAATGAAACCTATTACATATCCATGTATGATTGCTTATAAGATAAAGTCCTTCACCGCCTTGAATTCCAGCTTTCCTTTTCCTTCTTGAATATCTACTAAAGTGACAAATCCTGATGATATCATTTGCTGATCATCAAGTACTGATATAAGTACTTATAACGTTATTTTTCAGTAAATACTGATATAAGTCCTGATAAGAACTTCTGATAGTTTGTCCAAATATCATCAATTATATCTAACAATCTCCCCCAACTTGTGCATTATGAAAATATGTACAAGTTCCAATTGATGATGTCAAAACTATCTAAATGCAGTAATCAAGTAAACATATTCATTCTTACTCTAGTGAATATCAGACTTTACTCTTCGTTCTGAACTCTAACACAGTCTGGAAAATCTTCAAGAAACTTCCTCAGCAGATTTTCTTCCATTACATCCAAATACCATTACATCCTCTGTTTGTATTCTTTCAGTTCATCAGTTGATTCATCATTCCGATAGATGGCAGCCCTGAGAATATGTAACTTTGAAATTTCAAGAGATAGATCAACCAGCTCCAGAAACCCAATTTTATTTCCATCAGGATTAAAGGTTAAAACTTTAGTCTCTAGACTCATTTCTATCTTGGATCCTCCAATAGGCATATCAACAACATATTCAGTTTGATCAATGTACTTTGGAATGTAGTTATATTTGTAAGGCATTCCTCTCTGCTTTAACTGTATCAGGTTCTTTATGAATGCAGACCATCTAGCAGTTATAGAATTTGTTACCTTGATAATTGTAGCAATAAGTTCCAATTCCTGCCATGGTTTGTCTCTTAACTGTTCTCGTGTCAACCTTAAGTTTCTCCCAGACTCCAAAAAATAAATCATTTTCTCTCCAATAAGATCAATAACAATTTGAACTGATATGATCTTCTATAATTCTTCAAGTATCACATTGTCTCCAAATTCTGTCAAATTAGCATGCTTTTTTAGATACAAAACATCTTCTACAGATGGATCGACATTTAATCTTCACAGACCACTTGTGATTCCAGATTTTCTAGAGTGAGAACTTCCACTGTAAATGTTCTTTAATGTTTCAGAAGAATCTCTTCTAGGTGTCGGTTTCTTACTTCCCCATAGTAGCTTCTTCTTCTTTTCAAGAGTAAGTTCTGGCTTATCAAAGACTATGTTTTCAGAATCAAGATTTGATAATTCAGCTTGAATTGGGTTTGAAAAATCATCAACATGAGTAGAATCAGAGGTTGTGATTGGTTGAATAACAGCTTCTTCTTTATTAACTTGAGCAATGTCAGAGGTTAATTTTAATTTTTCAGTCCAGTCAGCTCGATGAATCTTCCATCATTGATGAACTTGACTAACTTTTTCTTCTTTAGCAATTTCATCAGTATCAAAAGATTGAGCAACTATATAGATTGGATCTATAAGTATTTTTGATTTAGTTGCCTTCGATACTAATTTCTTCTTTGCAGCAGCTTTGGCTTTAGGATTGAAGGCTTTGAATTCACTCATATCTTCTCTTTCCCTTTATGCTTCCTGTCAGCAGTTTAGATAGATTGAGATCTAAGAGATCTTTCAGCCTCTTCATGAATCACCTCCCTTATGACTACCCCTTTGGTTGGTCTGTTAGAAGGATCATCTTCTAAAGATCTTGAGAGATAACATCAGTATTAGTATTTGTTGTCTTCAAGGAATTCTTGAAATCTTCCTCCATTTGCCTTAGCTGTTCTAGATCAACTCCATGATTTTATTTCTCAAAGATTCTTCTACTCATCTCAGGGTCAAATGCTTGAATCTTTGGATCCTTGTAGAATAGAGTTGTCTTTCTTCTTTTTACTTTCGGAGTTTGAAGATACTAACTTACTTCTGCACCAACCTCGATCTCCAGAATACCTTGGTCTTCATCTGCAGTTGTGACTTATAAAGTTTGTTGAGTTGTTATAGTCACAGTCAGTTCTTTAACTCTTCTTTCACTTCTCTTAATTTCTCCACCTTGTCTAGATTGAGATCTAGTGATTGCTTTTGATGAACCACTAATTCCAACTAGCTCTTCACCTCTTTAACTTTAACTATCCTTCTGTCCCCCTTATTATCTCAACTAGGATTTTCATCATCGGTATTTATCAATGTCAGCTGCTTGCATTTAGATTGAACAATTTTCTCCCCCTTTTTGGCATCATCACCAAGCAATAGAGAAAGAATCAGCTCCATTAAATTATGTACCTCTGTAAGTATTTCAGACATTTGATTTGCTTAGCTTCCAATCTATCTTGATTGGCTTTAATTGTAGTTTGTCTGGCAACAATTGGTGCAATTTTCTCCTGAATTTTCTGATGAGTAGTCAGCCTTGAAGGAATCAATGATTCTTTGATCTGATTGATTTGAGAAGTAGTTACTTATTGAGCTGTATGTAAGGATCTGATAACCAGAGTAGATGCTTTAAAATGAGTCAGCATGTCAGGATTTTGAATTCTCTGTTCAGCTGTTTCCAGATGTTCAACTGCATTTGTTCTGGAAATAGGATATGTATCATCTTTCTAATTAGCATTCCAGATTGCATCAAAATAATCATGCTTCTTCTTAGCATCTAACTCCTTCAGTTTCTATTGCCTCACATGAGTAGGCATATCTTCAGGGAAGAAAAGATCATCCCCAGGATCTATAAGAGTGTTAGATATATTTGATAATGTCATGTCTAATATGATTTGTGTTTAGTTTCTAGATCTTACTTAAACAAGAAAAATTAGTACTTAACTTGAAATCAACACTTATACTGAAGACAGAACTTAAGTTATCAGTAGTTAAGGTTCAGGAGATATTTAACAGGAGATAATATCAGGACTTAAGGAGACTTTTAGATAAGGAAGGCAGCTGATTGAAAGGAAAGAAGATCAAGAAAAACGCAAGAAGAGATATGCATGAAGAAAGAATTCTATAAAGAATAGAATACTTGGAAGAAAAGATATCTGATTGATATATTTTAGGAAGCAGAATTATATTCCATATCAATTAGTGATTATCTTGTAACTGTGTAGTATATAAACACAGATATAGGGTTTACACTACAAGTGTTATCATAATCGAGAATAATATTCATTGTAACCCTAGCAGCTCTCGTGATATTTTGTTCATCACTGAGAGAGGACAGTTCCACATTGTAACAGAGTTTAATAAAGTTTGTTTTCTATTACTTGTGTTCTTTGAATTCGATTTGATTGTGCTATACACTGTATTCAACCCCCCTTCTATAGTGTGTGTGACCTAACAAATGGTATCAGAGCCTATCTGTTAACACAAAAATAGTTTAAGATCCAAAAACAATCATGTCTGAAGCAAAAACTCCAACCATGCCCACCAAAACTGAAGAACCTTCAAAGACTCAAATCCATAGTCGATATGGGGTTATTAGAGTTCCTATACTGAAACCATCTGAATATCCCATATGGAAGGTGAGGATGACTATGTTTCTGGAAGCTACAGATCCAGAATATCTTGACAGAATCAACGAAGGACCTCACAAGCCAACCAAACTCGCTATTGTAGTTGCAGGTGAAGCAACAAAGTCTGTACCGAAGGAGAAGAGTGATTACACTGCTGAAGATATCGCATCAATTGCTAAGGATGCTAAGGTACGACACTTGCTGCATAGTTCCATTAATAATGTAATGTCAAATAGGGTAATTAACTACAAGACTGCAAAGGAGATATGGGATGCCTTGGAGACAAGATGCCATGGAACGGATTCGATTAAGAAGAAAAGAAAGACTATACTCACTCAAGAGTATAAACACTTTGACTCAAAGCCTAATGAGTCATTGACTGATTTATATGACAGATTTGTCAAACTCTTGAATGATTTGTCACTAGTTGATAAAGAGTATGATCTTGAAGACTCAAACCTTAAATTCCTGTTAGCTCTTCCTGAAAGTTGGGATTTGAAGGCCACAATTATAAGAGACAACTATAATCTTGAAGAAATAACTCTTGATGAAATTTATGGAATGCTCAAGACTCATGAACTTGAGATGGAACAAAGAAGCAAGAGGAAAGGAGGAAAGTCAAGGACAGTTGCTCTTAAGGCTGAGGAAGAATCCCCCAAAACAGCTACCTCAAGGAAAGGCAAGGGAAAAGCGCTCATCACAAAGTCTGATACTGAGTCATCAATTTCTGATAGTGATGATGACTCAGAAACTGAAAGCTTGCCTGAGATGGATGTTGATGAAGATATGATGAAGCTGTGTGCTCTAATGGTGAAAGGAATCACAAGGATTGCATATAGAAAATTCAGGAAGGGAAAGAAGTTTTCCAGAAAAGGTGCAAGTTCTGATAAGAAGAGTTTCAGAAAATCTGAAGGCAAAGGAGGGAAGTCTGACAGAGGATATTTCACAAATGTCAAATGCTACAACTGTGGTGAGAAAGGCCACATATCTCCTGATTGTAAGAAAGTGAAGAGTGACAAAGGCAAGGCTCTTGTCACAAAGAAGAAAAGCTGGACAGAGACTTCAGATTCTGAAAGTGAGGAGAATTATGCCTTGATGGCAAATGATGATAGCAGTTCTGAAGCTGCTGAGTTAAAG
The DNA here is from genome assembly GCF_009905375.1 of Apium graveolens. NCBI lineage: Eukaryota > Viridiplantae > Streptophyta > Magnoliopsida > Apiales > Apiaceae > Apium > Apium graveolens. Next base: position 152,655,628 of record NC_133647.1, on the reverse strand, counting down.
GTACCTCAAACTACTTATGCCTTTCATACTGATGATATTAATGAGTTGAGAAGATATCTTAAAACCATGTTTATTAGTTATAGAGATCAAACTTTAACATGTGAAAGATTAAGTTCTGAAAATCTTGCCTGTAAAAAAAGGAATGATTATTTAGAAAAAGAGTTAGTCATATTCCATCAAACTTAGAAAGATAGAGATGCTGCTTTCTATGTTAGGGATGAAGTACTTAAAATAAATGAATCTCTAAAAACTGAGTTAGAAAAGGAAAGAGAGATTATCAGGACTTGGACTAACTCTGGCAGAACAACTCAGAATTTGTTAAGTAGTGGAAACTGGAAAGAGGGCTTAGGTTATGGAGAAGATAAGAATGATAAAGGAACTGTAGAAATTAAGCCTATAGTTGTTAAACAAAAGTTAAAGGTAAAACCTATTAAGTTTGTAGCTGTAAAGTCTGAAACTGAGAAATCAGAAGTTAAAGAGGAATTAACTTCTGACAAACTAAAATAGGAAAAGCCAACTGAAGTTAACGTAGGCTTAATGACAAAGAAGCAGCTTAAGTATAAGCTGAAAGATGTTAAGAATGTAAACAAGGTAAAATCACCTAGGAAAAATAGGAATGGAAAGGAAGGTGTGAATAAAAGCAATGATTATAATCCTGTTCCTAATGCTCCTAGAAAAACATGTCATAACTGTGGAAGTTCTAACCATCTGGCTTCTTTTTTCAGGAAGAATAAAAACATAAACTCCTTACCTTCAAAGTCAGGAGTTAAGAGTCAGTCTGTTAGATATAGGCCACAAAATCCTTATTTTCATTGTGGTAGTTTATGGCATTCCATTTATACTTGTAAGGAATATCATAGTTTGTACTATGATTATTATCAAATAAAACCTTCTTTAAAGAAAGTTAGCATTGTTCCTTCTAGTGTAAGTTCCGATACAAAGTCTGATAGTGTAAATGCTGATAAGAAAAATGTTAACATAAACTCTGATGCTAAATCCGCTGCAAATGTTAACAAACTTAATAAGGCCAAAGGATCCAAGCAGGTCTGGGTCCTTAAAACTAATCATTAGTGGTCTTTGTGATTGCAGGGCAACATGAAAAACATCCTAGTTTTGGACAGTGGATGCTCTGGACATATGACTGGAAATAAAGCCCTGCTATCAGACTTTATGGAGAAAGCTGGCCCACGTGTTTCTTATGGAGATGGTAACATTGGAAAAACACTAGGATATGGCAATATCAATCTTGGGAATGTCATCATTAAAGAAGTAGCTCTGGTCTCAGGACTTAAACACAATCTGCTCAGTGTTAGTCAAATATGTGACGGAGGTTATCATGTGGATTTCTTTGAAGAACACTGTGAAGTTGTAAGCATATCTATAGGCAAAGTTCTTCTGAAAGGATATAGGCATGGTAACATTTATGAAGCCAAGCTTTCAACAAGTACTGATGGTTCTGCAATATGTCTGTTAAGTAGAGCATCAATTGAAGAAAGCTGGAATTGGCACCACAAACTCTCTCATTTAAATTTCAATAATATAAATGAACTAGTCAAGAAAGATCTTGTGAGAGGACTGCCAAAATCAGTATTTGCTCCTGATGGCCTTTGTGATTCATGTCAGAAGGCAAAACAAAGAAAATCTTCATTCAAGAGCAAGACTGAATCATCAATTCTTGAGCCTTATCACCAACTACATATAGATCTATTTGGTCCAGTGAATGTCATGTCTATTGCAAAGAAGAAATATGCTATGGTCATAGTGGATGAGTTCACCAGATACACATGGGTGTATTTTTTTCACACAAAAAGTGAAACTGCATCTATCTTGATTGATCATGTCAAGCAACTGGATAAATTGGTCAAAGATTCAGTGAAGATCATAAGAAGTGATAATGGCACTGAGTTTAAGAATTTGATTATGGAAGAGTTCTGCAAAAACCATGGAATCAAGTAGGAATTCTCTGCTCCCGAAACTCCACAACAAAATGGAGTTGTTGAAAGAAAGAATAGAACTCTTATTGAAGCTGTACGAACTATGCTTGATGAAGCAAAGCTACCAACCTATTTTTGGGCTGAAGCTGTGCAGACTGCTTGTTTTACCCAGAATGCAACACTCATTAACAAGCATGGAAAGACACTATATGAGATGGTGAAGAAAAAGAAGCCAAATTTGAAGTATTTTCATGTATTTGGATGCAAGTGTTTTGTTCTTAAGACTCATCCTGAGCAGCTATCCAAATTTGATTTAAAAGCTGATGAAGGAATTTTTGTTGGATATCCACTTTCCATAAAAGCCTTCAGAGTCTACAATTTAAGAACAAGGGTTGTCATGGAATCTATCAATGTCTCCTTTGATGATAAGAAGATTACTAGACTTGAAGATTTCAATGATCATGATCAGCTGAGATTTGAAAATGAAGTCTTAAATTCTGATACTGAAAATCCTGACAGTCTAAATCCTGATACTGCAAACTCTGATGGATTAAACTCTGATGTTATTGAAACTGTTGTGACTATGCCAAAGGAAGATGCACCTGTGCAGGGGGAGCATACTGAAGATAGAATCACATCTCAAGAAGCATCAGAACCTACAACTGGCTCTTCAAGTTCTGATTCATCAAGTTCTGATGAGCCAAGTTCTGATAATTCTGGAAACTCAATTTCTGACGGATCCAACTCAGAGAGCATAATTTCAAGGGGAGCATCAGAAAATGTTGATGAAGATAGCATGGATCATGGGGGAGCATCCAGTTCTAGAGAAAACCTCCCATCTGCAAGGAAGTGGACTAAATCACATACACCTGATTTAATAATTGGAAATCCTGATGCAGGTGTCAGAACTAGAACAACTACTTCAAATGAATGTCTCTATAATTATTTTCTTTCTCAGACTGAACTAAAGAAAGTGGAAGAAGCTCATCAAGATGCTGATTGGGTGCAAGCAATGCAGGAAGAGTTAAATGAATTTGAAAGAAACAAAGTCTGGACCCTAGTGCCAAGACCAAAGAACAGATCTGTTGTTGGTACAAAGTGGGTGTTCAGAAACAAAACTGATAGTGATGGCATAATTACAAGGAATAAAGAAAGGCTGGTTGCAAAAGGATATTCTTAACATGAGGGAATTGATTATGATGAAACATTTGCACCAGTTGCTAGATTGGAAGCCATAAGGATATTTTTGGCTTATGCTGCTCACAAAAAGTTTACAGTATTTCAAATGGATGTGAAAAGTGCTTTTCTCAAAGAAGAATTAGAAGACGAAGTATATGTTGAACAACCTCCAGGCTTTGTAGATTCCAAATTTCCCAATCATGTCTACAGGCTTGATAAAGCACTTTATGGCCTTAAGCAAGCTCCAAGAGCATGGTATGAGACTTTAGCTCAGTTTCTTCTGGAAAGTGGAACGGTTTTTCCTTGAAAAACTGCATGGATAAGTAATGATTACTGAATTCCCGTGGCCATTAATTATTTTTTTACTGCTGCATGTCTGGTAGGTGTCTCAACGGTTATTTTCTTACCGTGTATAAGTAAAAGAGAGAAACGATTATAAAATCTTTTATTTACTTTCATATTTTATCTCTCTCTTTTTACTTTTATTCTCTCTCATCTACTGACGATTTTTCATACAAACATTTTATCAAACACCTTACAGGCATTTTCTTTCTCACGTATTTCTCATGGCACCCAAGGACATAATTTTTGATGGAGCTACGTTTGTTCCTAATAACTTCTCCGCTATTCTTAGCAAGTTAGAAGCCCCATCTGAACTTCACTTCATTCAGGACTTTCTTGCTAGTTCTTATATTGGGTATGCTCTGACCGAACCTGAAGCAGTCTCTGGTACTCAAATCCTGGAGTTCAGAAGAAGCGGTGTATATGATGATGGTGGTGATCAAGGGTCCCCAAGTATTATTTTTTCACTAGGGGAGGATGAGTATGTTGTTACATTGTCTACGGTTCGACAAGCACTGCAGCTACCTGAGAACTGTGTCTATTCTACTGTTGAAGAACCAGTTCTTCAAAACATGATTGCCAGTATGGGATATGAGAAGACATTGGCAAAGCTGAGCCAGTTGAAGAGATCTTTCATAAGGAGGGAATGGAACTTCTTCTTTGATTGCATAACCAAGGCTTTTGCAAACAAATGTTCCAATTTCGATGCAATTCCCATATTCAGCCAACAAATCGGGTATGCTCTCAAAAATCACACTGATTTTGACTATGCAAGTGATGTATTAGGTTTTATTGGGGATAGAATGATAAAAGATATAACTACTGTTTATTTTGCTAGATTCTGTCAGCTTATCTATAGTTTCTATTGTGATAATAAGCCCCGAAATGCTAGTGAATTAATTTCATCATTCAGACTAGCTAAAAGAGCTTTTAATGACTTATTATCTACTGATAATAAGAAGGCTGTGTTAAGACCCCTCCTAATCCTTTTATATGTCAAACAAGCCTTAATAACCTATGATCCAGTTAAATACACTACACTATTTCCTGATGTCCAGCCATCTGAACCTCATCCATCAGCCCCTACCACCTCTACTTAACCACCTCAAACTTCTCAACCTCAACCTTCAGATACTACAGTGCAGCCTTCATCTTCCAAACCTAAGAGGACTAAGAAAGTACCTCAGATACAATAGAAGAGAAGGAGATTCATTATGCGAGATGAATCAGATGCTGAGGAACAGGTTCCTGTATCAGAACTTGTTGTTGGAGAAGCTGAGAAGGTCTCTTCTCAGAAGAATGTTGATATTGGGAGTTCTAGGCCCCTAAAAAGGCTTAGAAAGCGTAATTATGATGATAAAGCTCCTAAAGACTCCTCAAAAGCTAAAAGATTCAAATCATTGGCAAAAAGGCCTGAAGATTCTGGTAAAGGAATGGAAGCAGCAGCTAAGGAAGGGGGTCAGGAATCTCTGATCTCACAAGATCCTGTTGAAGCTCACAATTCTCCTAGTGCTGATTCAGACTTTCATGCAACTCATCACTCCCCACTACATGAGCCAGAAACTACTCACATTCCCACACCTCCAGTATCTCCAGTACATGCCGATAACAGGGGCCAAGTGATGAAATTGAAATCCATAACTTGGAAGTGCCTTAGGTTTTGTATCTAGAAGCTCCACCAACTCAAGTCACTCCACCAATAACACCAATTCCTGATGCTGATTTTAATCCAGAATTGCCTACAACACCTTCTCTGTATCTAGATACTGAAGATCAGATTTTAGCTGAGCATCTATTTATATGGCTATTGATCAGAACATAGATGGAGATCAGCACTTAGAGGATGATGTTGAAGCCTCCATAGCCTCTCATACTGTTCTTTTATCAGAGGATGCTGAAGATGTTGACTCTGTAAGTTCTGATGCTGCAAATGTTGATGATACTGGTAATGCTGCTACAAATATCGATGCTGATGCAGCTGGTCCTTCTGGACATACACCTCTACAAGCTACTTCAAAAGCTGAGATAGTCAAAAAGTTTGTTACAGGGGCAGCACCAGTACCTTGGAGTGAAACTCCTAGAGGACAGGAGTGGACTAAGGAGTGGAACACAGTTACCTTTGTTCCTACTGAAAAGATTCTTGCTGATCACTTGGCAAAAGCTGATGAGATGCTAGTCAATGATGATTTCAAGACACAGCTAAGAGTTACTGCACTTAGTACAAGGCACCTTCAAGGTCAACAATCTGTAACTCAGGCCAAGGTGGACAAGATTCAAGTATCCTTAATTTAGCAAGATACAGTTGTCAAGTTGGACAAGAAAAGGTTTTTCCAACCTTCCTGTGACAAAATTACCAACATTGAGAAAACCCAAGAGAAGCAACAGTCTCAAATTGATGAAATTTTGAAAAATCAAGCTTCTCAGCAAAATCAACTCAATGAGATCCAATCCTCAGTGGAATTTATTGTCTCTCTTCTTTTACCTGCTGATGCCAAAAAGGGGGAGAAAGTAATTAAGTCCAAATGCAAACCTGATAAGACACTGAAGGGAAAGGATTGTAATGACCCGGGAAACTCTGGAATGGGTGGAGGTCATGGTCAAGGTAAAGATCACTCATCAAGTAAAGCTGGAACTACAAGTCATAGAACAAGTTCTGATACTGGGAGAAGAATAATTTCTAATACTGGTAAAAGGATAAGTTCTGATGAACTTTTGGACCTTGATGAAGAAATTTCAAGACAGTTATTTCTGAAAGAAAATCCAGGAATGGACTTTGAGAGTCTAAAGGAAGAAGAAGCTAGACTTAAGTTAGAAAAATTCATCTCCAAATCTGAAGCTTCTGTTGTTGAAAAGAAACTTCCTACGGCTAAAGGCATTGTGATAAAAGAAAGGACAAATCCTGTGGCAACCAAGGCCAAATCACAAATGGAGATAGATCCAAGGTCCAAGGGCAAAGAAAAAGTAGGTGAACCTGTAAAGGTTTGTGTGCCTCCTATGGATGAAGAAATTTCTGATGAAGATGTTAATCTTACTCTGACTTCAAGGAAGATTTCTAAGACAACCTCTGACATGGCTCAAGTTGTTTAGAGTCAAGATATAGTTAGTTCTGATATAACTATGAAGCAAGCAACCTCTGACATAGCTCAAGTTGGCTTGATATTAGAAGATAAGTCAAAGGAAACCTCTGACATTGCTCATGTTAAATCCTCAAAGTTACTCCTACCAGGATTCACTAAAGCCAAACAGACTCAACCTTTGAAGACTGCAGCAAGTGGTTTTGAAGCAAGAGTAGTTACTAGAAAGGAAGCAAGAGATAAATCTGGATTGGGTAGTTATGATGAAAGAGGAGTGCAAAACACAACCAATGATCCAACTTCCTTAAGTGAACCAGGTGTTGGAGCAACTCCTAAAAGATTGAATCAACTTGAATCTGTATAAATGGTTTATCATACCTTCTTGAAAGAATATATCTTGTTATATTTCATGACAGATGGAAGGGTTTACCATATAAGGGAAAATGCTATACCAATGAAGTATTTTGAGGAACTAGAACATGTTCTATTCCTACTTCAAGTGAAGAACAGATTAACAGATAGTGCTGCAAATTATTTGAAGACTCAAATTCAGAGACATAAGAAGCTCTATTCTGTAAAGTCTGACAGCACATACTGTCCCAAGTACAGAGATCACAAGGGTGATATTGTTGATATGAAGCCTAATACTGCAAAGATCAGTACATATCTTGGTATTAAGGGACTTGAATTCAATCTAGAGTCTGACAAAGCCTATGTCATCAGACTAGATCAGGAGTTGAGAAAAGCAAAAATTAATGATCTCAGATATGCTATCTTCCAAACTGGTGAAGATACTGCAGAGCTTAAAGATGGTAAAAAAAGGATGATTGATGAACTCAGATATGCTGAGAGATGTTTGTTAAAGAACTATCTCAGAACAACTCCTGACATTGAAGAGATCAGTAATTGAAGCCAAGTCAAGATCTACAACTGCTCAAATTCTGATGTGTGTACAGACTGAAGTTGTTATCGGAAGATAAAGTTGGTAAAGCTTTAAGGACTGTAAGTTGTAGTTATCTAGTCAAATTCTCATGCATTTGTACTTAATGTTTTTGACATCATCAAATATCTATTAAACTTGTATATTATGCTAATTTACAAGTTGGGGGAGATTGTTAGATATATTTGATAATGTCATGTCTAATATGATTTGTGTTTAGTTTTCAGATCTTACTTAAACAGGACAAATCAGTACTTAACTGGAAATCAGCACTTATACTGAAGACAGAACTTAAGTTATCAGTACTTAAGGTTCAAGAGATATTTATCAGGAGATAATATCAGGACTTAAGGAGACTTTCAGATAAGGAAGGCAGCTGATTGAAAGGAAAAAAGATCAAGATAAACGCAAGAAGAGATATGCATGAAGAAAGAATTCTATGAAGAATAGAATACTTGGAAGAAAAGATATCTGATTGATATATTTTAGGAAGCAGAATTATATTCCATATCAATTAGTGATTATCTTGTAACTGTGTAGTTAATAAACACAGATATAGGGTTTACACTATAAGTGTTATCATAATCGAGAATAATATTCATTGTAACCCTAGCAGCTCTCGTCATATTTTGTTCATCACTGAGAGAGGAAAGTTCCACATTGTAACAGAGTTTAATAAAGTTTGTTTTCTGTTACTTGTGTTCTTTGAATTTGATTTGATTGTGCTATACACTGTATTCAACCCCCCTTCTACAGTGTGTGTGACCTAACAAAGAGCATTCAAAGTATTATCTTCTTCACCATCATTAGATTCTTCATTTGCAACTGGATCTTGAACTATCTGCTGAACTTCATCACCAGGTTCAACATGTAAGATAGAATCATAAATTGGTGCAGTTTATGATCCAGCAGCTTCAGAAGCTTCCATACCATCAACAGTAAACTCCACATCTTCAAGAATTGTAGATAAATGAACTGGAGCTTCAAAATTTACTTCCAGAACCTTAGTTCCTGCAGAGGGCTGTGGTGACCCTGTAATGGATGAAACTTTATAAATGGACTGTTGTGCTACTACATCTTCAGCAACAACAGAGATTACTTCAGGTGGTGGAATAGTAGAGTGAATGGACAATTTTTCAATAAAAACATGGATTGCTACATATGGTGGAATAGTAGATTGAATGGGCTGCCGGAAAGTATCAGTACTTAGACCTGCAGGGAGATTATCAGCACTTGGTACATCAGAGTTTATCAAAGTGTCAACAGACTGTTGTTCAGCAGCTGTTTCTTGTGTACTCTGTGCACCTGCAAAATATAACAATTATCACTTAATCTCTATATTCTTTAAAGTAGTTGTGATGCCCTATATCTCGGAATAGAAAATGAGAACCCACACACCATTAAACTAATATAACAACATCAGATATAATAAACCTCGATAAAATAATGACATGATCTAAAAAGGATTAAGTTTGAGACAATATTACAACTACCAACCAGAATAAATATAATACAACCCAAAATATAATTAAATTCAAATTCATTCAATTCTGACATGGAACCGACAGATAACCCTTTGTATCTGAACAAACTTAAATAGTCCTTCCAACTAACACGCTTGCTCACACACACATCAGCTACCTGCTCTGGCATGTGGAAACCAACTACCCTATAGGGTTCGCCACGAACGCTCTTGCGAGCGGTACGCCTAAGTCTGGCCATCTTCTTGTTTAACTGTCATGGTTAGATCAAAGCAAATAAGTGAGCAAAGAAGCTCAGCAAGTAACTATATAAACAGTTCTATAATGTAATAATAATTATCAATATATGAGGCATTCTACTTTCATCTCTAGGTGGTAGTTTATTGGCTATGTAAAGGCTATGAAAAAGGTTTCGGGCTTTCAGGATTCAAGGCTCAAGATTGGGAGAAATCCGACATTCATCACAAATCAATAGTATGACTCTGAAAGAGTTTCTCAATTGAAAGGAAACATCTCATCAAGCTTCGAGAATCAATATCAATGTAAAGTGACAGGGTTCATAATATTACAACTTTAGCGAATATATAAGCTATTTCATTTTATTTCCTTTAAAAGAAGCAAATTGCTAAAAGAATATAATCATTTTCTAATTAATAAAAAAATAAGGAACCCATTTTTGGAATACTCATCTTATTAAATATAATACGGGTGATCAGCCTGTACTGACCTCCATCCGGTCGTTATGGTACCTATGGTATTATTTCAGCCTTATATTGGACTAGCCCCGCTAGCCTCTTACGTGACTAGACTAGTCCCACTAGTCTCTCACGTCTCTTTCCAATCTATCCGGAATTCGTATGGAAAAACCTTTGTGTTGTAAGAAGGAAGAGTTGAACACGTTCATTTTATCATTACCAAGAATATGAAATTATTTGAACTCATTTAAGTCAAAAATCATTCTTAAGTTCAATTCAAGAATTCAAAAAAAGTGAACGAATCAAAAGTAAACAGGGATCAATATTAAAGATCTTGACCAAATGGAACACAAGGTATATTAGTTCCGAATTAGAATAGTTTCAAAGATCAAGACATAACAAGGTTCACGGGTTATCGAGGAATCCAGGTTAATCAAAATATTACGCAAGGAGACTCATAAAGATTTTCTTAGGGTTTACGAGATCATAAGATAACAAAGGGAATAAGTAAGTTAATCGGTGTATGAATCAATAGGGTTTCTATAAGGATCGAATAGGGGTTGAGAACAAGTTATCACAAGGAACAATATTAGGATTTCTTAAAATCAATAACAGGTTTATCACAATTGCTATAAAGAATCACTACTTTTATCATGGCATCAATAATTTCCTCTCTATATTCAAATTATAAGAGAAGGCAGAGTTACTTGCCTAAAATAGCTTTCCTGCTTTACGGTTATCGAGCTACCGCCACCTAAGATATTTTCCCCTTTACTAACCTGAATGCCTCCGCTATACGAATCTACAATTCAACATAAAACCCTAATTAAATACTTGATCACTCTCGACGTTTCTCAGAACGTCTATCGTTTACCCCAATCGCAATAATACTTAACTTATGCATCACACGTCGCACATAATAATACATACTTCTATACTCTTATATCACTGATTATCCCGATACTCCACATATAACAAGTAATCACTTAATCTCATGATTTTAACAACTCATTCTTATCGAATCGCATCAATGCTTTCTCGCAATTACTTTTAAGCACATTCCATCTTGACATACAATCCAATTTGCACATCACAAAAGCTATATTCGATCATAATTCTACTTCTTGTAAACACACATAACCGAGTTTAATCAAACCAAACTAAGAATCCTAAGTCAAAACTCATAATCTTTACTTAATCATATTCGATTTGTCATTATGACCAAATGAACTAACATGCATAAGTTTAGTTTAAAAATAAAAAATCCTAACTTATTCATAATCAACTAATCACATATCAATTTCATATGCATTCGAATCCAATATTTGATTTCTAAATTAACCGATAATTAAATAAAACATCGAAACACTTATAAAATTAGCATGCAATCACTTAAGATCGACAAGCATGCTCTTAATTATTAATCACATCTAATTTCAAACCAAAACTAAGAGAAAAGTTCTAATCAATCAAGTTTATCACATAAACCAAATCAAAAATCTTATAAAACCGAGAGTTGCATTCGAATTTTCCAAATAACATGACATGCATCAATTAAAAACAAATATTTTTGCAGGGATTATAGAACTCAGACTTTGCATCACTGTTCACCACCAGCTCACTGGAGTTCATCGCCGGTGGCAGCGGTTTCTGGTGGTTCCCTCAACTCGAGGGTTTCCGCACGCGAAAACCACTGATTTCTTGTTAACAACCAACATTATATCATTTTCTTTCATAAAAAACAAACACACCATCAAACCTGAGCTTAAAACTTGAATATGACTTTAAGGGTTTCTAATTTCATTATCAGGGAATTGACATGCAACACTAGAGCAAGAATCTAGAAGCGAAAAGAGATTCGGCCATGGTCTTAGATCAAGAATCAAGCACAAACCGAGAGAGAACAAGGAGGGGAGAGATTACCGAGAGTGAGAGAGAAAAGAGAGTTCGAGCGAGAGAGAAAAGAAACGATGATGAGAAAGAAAGAAAAGGGGGAAGAGGAGGGAGTATAAATAGAACATTTTAGGGGCAATTTGGTAAATAACAAAATCCCTTCCTTTTTTTTTCTATTTTTGATTTATAAACTAATTAAAATAATGTAATTTCTCTCCACATTATTCACAACTAACTTAGCTTTCATTTTCTTAAAAATAAAACACAAAATAGCTCTTCTCTTATATTTTTAAATAAATTATTACATAAATAATTTATTGAATATGGATTTTACAAGTAAATCCAAATAATAGAAGTAAACTTCATAAAATCATTTTAAAATAACAAAATATCAAAATAAATCCAACTATTATTTTTAAAAAGTCCCTTGGACTATTTTAAAGACAATAAAACAAATTTCTCACGTCGATCACATTTCTATAATTTTATAAAAATATTTAAAGATCAATAAAATCCTTTTTAAATCCTTTTATAAATATTTAAAATTTCATAAATCTCGAATTTGAACATGCACACTTCAAATATCATGAAAATACAAAATATCATCAAATACATTTCACATTCGCATTCTTAAACACTGTAATCCCTTTTTAAGACGGGTTTCGTTCAACTTGACGGCCCGACGACACAGTTTAATTCCTAAGCTAACTCATCAAACTGGAACGAGTTACTTTACGTTCCCAGTTAGTATTATACAACAATAAAAATTAAGCCATATACTCATTTAACCTTTTATTTATTCACATAAATTCATGATTATAGCACAAAACTATATTTTATACAAATAAACACATCACGAAATTCTCAGTCGCTACAATCTACCCCTCTTAAAAGGATTCTGTCCTCAGAATCTAGTCTAAACAAATAGTAGGGGATACTTCTCCCGCATTTAACTTTCTAATTCCCAAGTTAATTCTTCTATCTTAGGATTTTTTCAAAAAACTCTAACTAAAGCCACCACTTTATTTCCAAGCGTTTTCTCCTTTCGGTCAAAAATCCGAACATGTTGTTCCATGTATGATAGATCCTGTTGAATTTCTACTAGTTCCAACTCGATCACATGACTAGGATCAAAATTATACGTCTTTAGAAGGGAGACGTGAAATACATTATGAAGATGTTGTATTTGCGGAGGTAACGCAAACTCGTATGCGACTTTTCCAACTTATTTTAATACTTTGAATGGCCCAATATATATGGGACTTAGCTTTCCTTTATTTCCGAACCTAGATAGACTTTTCCATGGAGATATCTTTAAAAACACTTTGTCTCCGGGTTTGAATCGCATTTCTTTTTGGTTCTGATCTGCATACTTTCTTTGTCGATCTTGAGTAGCTACCAGCCTTTTATGAATCACTTCTACCTTCTCTTTCATTTGTTGCACTAGTTCTGGACCAATTAATGTGACGGCCTCAACCCCGGGGTCTGGACCAAAAGTCTGACACACTCTAACTTTATTCAGCAACTCATCAGACCTCATGTGGCCTGAAAAACACTACCTCTGAGGAGTCGGGTCCTGAAGGGGCGGGAACACGGGTCTGTCTGACTGGTCTTCTAGGCATCTGTGACATATATACATAACAGGTTGCAAGGGTGAGCATAATCGCTTAGCAGTACCAACATATGAATACTAGTATAAAAATAGTAACATAAACAATTATAAGAACAGAGCTATAATCATGTCAACAATAATATATAATGAAAAAATGAGATAACTGGTGTTAGGTCACACAACACTGTAGAAGGGGGTTGAATACAGTGTAGAATACAATCAAATCGATTTAAAGCACAAGTAACAGAAAACAGATGTATTCAATATAATAAACTCGGTTACAATGGAACTGTTCTCTCTCAGTGATGAACAAATATCACGAGAGCTACTAGGTTACAATATATGATCTTCTCGATGATCGTAACTCTTATAGAGTAAACCTATATCTGTGTTTATATAGACACACAGTTACAAGATAACTTCTAGTTGATATAGAATATAATTCTGTCTCCTAAAATCTATCAACCAGATATCTTATATAATTCTTCTAGTCCTCTAACTCTTTCCATGCATATCTTCTTCTTGTATTAGTCTCGATCTTCTTGCCTGTGAATCAGCTTCCTTCCTTAATTGTTAGTCCTCCAGTACTTAAGTTCTGATATCCATCTTCTAATAATCTAAGTCCTGATATCCTTAAGTCCTGACTTCCAGTAAGTCCTGATTCCAGTAAGTACTGATATTTCCTGTTAGTTAAGATCTGAAAACTAAAAATGGAACATATTAGACATGACATCTCAAATATATCCAACAATCTCCCCCAACTTATAATTATGCAAGAATGTACAAGTTAATAGATTTGATGATGTCAAAAACATTTTAAGTTCAAATGCAATAAGAGTTTAATAAGACTATTAATTACAACTTACAAAACATCCAGCTTTACCAACATCACTGAATCAACCTGAATCCATAATGATTCTTAACAAAATCATTTATCAGATTATCTTCAGCTTTCTTCAGAACTTCAGCTAACTGTGCTTTGACCTGTATTAGTTCTTCTTCATTACTATCACCAATTTGATAAATGGATGTTCTGAGAGCTTGAATGGATATTCTTTCAAGTCCATCACCAAGTCTGATAACCTTAGGATATGAAGAGTTTTCATTATAACATAAGCATCTTCCTTTCACTATAACTTCCACCTTAGCAGAATTCTTCAGCATAGGAATTTCTCTTCCATCACCTTCAGTAATCATTGGATTGTAATGAGAAGTCTTTGTACCAGAGATTCTGAATAGATCTCTTATAGCCTTTAAAATATATTCTGACCATCTTCTTGTAACCTCAGATTTTACTTCCAGAAGATAATGAATATGTTGAAGTTCTCTGATAGATTTTTTTTTAATACATCAGTATTAGCTAATCTATAAGTCCTTCCATCATTGAGAAATAAGATCAATTTCTTTTTTAGATTCTCCTTATCATGAGCATCTATCACAACCTGAGCAGACAACACCTTGTCAAGGTGCCTTTGTTTGATTTGTTCATATGGCTTGTCTGTCAATATGAAAGGATCTCTTAGAGTAACCTCTACTCCTGTTTGAATCTTCTCTTCATCAGAACCTAATCCAGCTCTATCTCTAGGTTGCTTGGCTTTCAACCTAAATGTAGTAAGTTAATTAATCATGAGATTGGATTTTGGTTCAACTGGAGTAGCTTTCTTCCATAACAGCTTCTTCTTATCAGCAATTGTCTTTTTATCCAAATCAACTTGAGTATTGTCAGTAGTTGATGTCTTGATAGCTTGATCAGAATTTGCTGTTTCTTCTGTACCTTCCTGTCCTTTATTCTGAATAACAACTTGAGCAGTGTCAGAGGTTGTTTTAGAATCTTCACTTATCTTTCTTCTTTTTAGAATTTGAACAGTTTCATCTTCAACAAGATTATCATTAGATACTTGAACCATTTTACACACTGGTTTCATCATAGCTTGAGAAGTTTTCAAGTCCAGTGAGTTGGTTGGTTCATCAATTTTTCCTTTCCCTTTGTCTTTGGGATTACTCTCAGTCTGTGATCTAGTTCTGAACTTTGAAGTTTCAGAATTCGACTTTTCCTTGATCACAATGCCCTTTTCCTTTGGCCTTGGAGGTTTCTTTGCATCAGAAGCTTTAGACTTAGGATTTGTCTTCTCAACAGCAAATCTAGCTTCTTCCTCCTTGAGAGTTTCTAAATCCATTCCTGGATTGTGTTTCAGAAATAACCTTCTTGCTATCTCCTCATTAAGTGTCTGGATTTTAGGATCTTTGTAATAAACAGTAGTCTGCTTCCCCGTTAACTTCAGAGTTTGCAAGAACTTATGAGAGTCTTTAGATCCTGATTGAATCAGAATATCAGAACTTGACATCAGACTTTGCTTATCACCACTTGACTTCAATCTTTGAGCATTCACAACATCAGAACTTCATTTGTTCTGAATAGAAGATTTTCCTTGAACTTTTCTTTGACCTCTGCTCTTTTCAGAGTTTCCCTGGTCATCACTTTTATCATCCTTTTTCTTCAATTCTTGAGTAGGTGAACATTTGGACTTAACTACCTTCTCCCCCTTTTTGGCATCATCAGGAAGTAAGAGAGAAAGAAGAAGTTCAACTAAAGATTGGATTTCATCCAATTGAGCTTTCTGAGAAGCTTGATAAACAAGAACCTCAGCAATTTGGGCCTGTTGCTTCTCTTGAGTTTTCTCAATGGCTGCAACTTTTTCAGAAATAGGTCTGATATACCTGTTTTTGTCAAGCTTGAGCACCTGATCGAGCTTATCAGCTTGTTCTCTGAGTGTATCAACCTTTTCATGAGTAGCAGTATATAGACCTTGAAGATATTTTGTAGACCGAGCTGTGATCTTGAGTTATGTCTTCAAATCAGCATTTGTGAGCAACTCATCAGCTTTTGCAATATGCTCTATCATAATTTTAGAACATGGAATAAAATCTGATTCATTCCACTTCTTGGTCCACTCAACACCTCTGTGAGTATCCTCCCAAGGAATAGGTGCTTCCTTTTCAACAAATTTCTTCACCAATTCTTCCTTTCCCAGAATAGGTACTGGATTCTCATCAGAAACACTGTCATCAGAACTTGAGGAAGACTCATTCTGTTCTGATAGCTCAACATTGTGTGAAGCAACTGGAGATTCAGGAATAACATCATCTAAATTCTGATCAGCAGAATTTATCTCCAGAGCTGGTGTCTTTGATGTAGATGGAGCTTCCAGATAAAGAACTTCAGGTATATTCAAATTATGAATATCTATTACAGAAATATCAGTTTGTTCTTTAGCATCATCTATAGCTTTAATAGGAGAGACAGGAGGGGTAAGAACTGTGTCATTAGTAGTGTCTTTGGCTTGAGCTGGAAGGGCTTCAATGATAATTGGTTCTTGTGAGATCAGAGATTCCTGATCCCCTTCCTCAGCTTCTTCAGTATCTTCTGATATAGCCTTAGCCAAATACATCCTTCTGATATAACTTTATCTTCAGGATAAAGTTAAAAATCGATGAAGTAAAGATTAACAAATTGTAATTAAGACATACACAGTCATATAATTTGAGAAACAAAGAACAAATCTTGCAATTAAAGGAAATTTCATTAATATGTCAGATGAGTACATTTCATGAAATTTATCAATTACATGCAAAAATTACAAGATAGTTCTATTCTAAGAATCTTAACATCAACAACCCTAGTCTTAGTCTAAGAAGACCTATCGACTAGCTCCTTCTGCTGCTGACGGTGAAGAGAAACTAATGGATAACAATTAATTCTTCTTCCTACTTTCAACAAAGAGAACAACAGGATGAATGATTTGCTCCTGCTTTTTAAGAATATGAAGATGAACTTCTCTTTGGAAAGACATCAGGTCATTTTTAATGTTGTCTGGAAGTTGAATCCAGATGTCGAATGGAATATTGTTGATAGGATATGGAGTCGGAATTCCATTTCAAAAAATGGTCACAGTTTTTGTGCCATAGCAGTAAAACCAACTAAAATGTGCCATTGTTTGAGAGAAATGAACAGATGTGATTTTTCTGATGAATGATCAGTCATTTAAATAGGCAATGGAATACCAAGAGACGCGAAGACTGTTTAACAATTACAAGTAAAAATAATGATCTCTCGACTCCCTAGACTGATGTGTAATAATAACAGTCGGTAAAAGATCTAAAGCAAGAGTTAATGGGCACAGGAAATAATTAACAATTACTGTGCACATGCAGTTTTTCAAGACATACATGTTAACCACTAACCCATAATGATTATGATTGTTTTTATCTCACCCAAATTATTCTGATTTAAATACGACTGTTTCAGATTTTACCACAAATAAGTCAAGTAAATAAAAATGCCACGTAAGCATCAAAGATTCCATCAGGATTTAATATCAGAACTTAACTCATATCAGATTTTAACAGTCATCAGAACATGGCTTCTGTACTCAAAAAGTGAATCTCTTTTTCTGTGATTCTTCATACAAATACTGACTTGTTTTCTTCAGAGTTTAATCGTCAGAACTTCTATCAGAATTTGTCCTCAAAATTTATGCAAATGACACTTAACTATTTTTCAAAACAACTTAATCACCACAGTAATTTTCATCATTCATATGGAGTGAAAGTGTGTGCAGCATTCAGCAAAATTTCAGATAGAGATTAAAGTCTGATCAACTTCAGTACATCTTAGAAATAAGGCATAACTCTGAAAAATGCTTAAAATCTGTCATCAGTCATGATATCTACTATAGAATAAATTTATGCATGAGTCCACCTCAACTGTTTGTGCTCATTTTATGCATCTTTTGAAATTTCTTTTTACAGTGGCTTCTCATGTAAGTGAGTCACAACTGCTTATCAGAATTTATGCTGTTATCAGAGTATTTCTCCAGTAATCATAGAGTGTGAAAAGTTACCAAGAAAAATATTTGCTTTTCTAATGCATATTACTTAATACCAGCAATGCACTTGGGTCTTCCCTTTCATATTTTTACTCTAGATCTCAAAGGAGTACCTGACTTTTATTCTTTTCTTTTCTTTTCTTTTCTTTTGATAAGTGAGGCTTATCAGCACTTAGTTCATTCTTAAGATTTACTGACACCAGAATTTGACAGATAAGAAACATGAATCTAGTTTGTGACTTAGTAATAAGATACACAAAGTAAACTTGACTAAGCTCAATATCATAATCTGCTTGTGTTAATGAGTTTCCACATAAACAACTAATTCAAACATGGGATTTCTAGTATGTTAAATACTATTAGGTCAGTATCTAGCACGGTTATCCTCATTGGATTGAATTGTCACAGAACATTCAAAACACTTATCAGAGTATATAAATCCACATCAGATAACAATCAGCATTTAATGAATTTTCAAATTAAGCACAGATTACATATGGATAATACAATCTGTAAACACTGATCGTAAAGTCTGATGCATGAGAACAAAAACTAAGCAGATTTAGAGATAGAACCTGAAACCATTCCAAGTTCATTTACCAATCTTATAAAAGTAGCTTCACATAGTGGTTTTGTGAAGATATCTGCTAGCTGTTGATCTGTTGGAACAAAATGCAATTCCACTGTACCTTCATCCACAGGTTCCCTTATGAAATGGTACCTAATGCTGATGTGCTTTGTCATTGAGTGTTGAACTGGATTAACTGTCTTAGCAATAGCACTTTGATTATCACAGTAAATAGGGATTTTAGAAAATTCTAACCCATAATCCAGTAACTGATTCTTCATCCAAAGAATTTGTGCACAACAGCTTCCTGCAGCAATATATTCTGTTTCTGCAGTTGATGTGGAAATTGACTTTTGTTTCTTGCTAAACCAAGAAACCAATCCGCCTCCAAGAAATTGGCAGCTTCCACTAGTGCTTTTTCTGTCTATTTTGCATCCTGCAAAATCTGCATCTGAGTAACCAATTAGCTTAAAATCTGATTCCCTAGAATACCACAATCCTAGATCAGCCATACCCTTAAGATACTTGAAAATTCTTTTCACAACTAATAAGTGAAGTTCTCTTGGATCAGCCTGAAATCTTGCACAAAGACAGGTAGCATACATGATATTAGGTCTACTTGCAGTTAGATAGAGTAATGAGCCAATCATACCTCTGTAGTTAGTAATATCTACTGATTTACTAGTATCCTTATCTAACTTGGTTATAATGGCCATGGGAGTGGATGCAGTTGAACAATCTTGCATTCCAAATTTCTTCAATAAATTTCTGGTATACTTGGATTGACAGATAAAAGTACCTTCTTCAGTTTGCTTGACTTGAAGGCCCAGAAAATAGCAGAGTTCTCCCATCATACTCATTTGATATCTTGACTGCATTAGCTTCGCAAACTTCTCACACAGTTTGGAATTAGTAGAACCAAATATGATATCATCAACATATATCTGTACCAAAAGTAAGTCCTTTCCATAGTTGAGGTAGAATAAAGTCTTGTCAATTGTGCCTCTGTGAAATCCAATTTCTAGAAGGAATTGAGCTAAAGTCTCATACCATGCTCTTGGAGCTTGCTTAAGGCCATAAAGTGCTTTGTCAAGCCTGTAGACATGATTGAGAAATTTAGGATCTACAAAGCCTGGAGGTTGTTCAACATATACCTCTTCTTCCAATTCTCCATTGAGAAAAGCATTTTTTACATCCATTTGAAAAGCTTTAAACTTCTTGTGAGCAACATAAGCTAAAAAGATCCTTATGGCCTCTAATCTAGCAACTGATGCAAATGTTTCATCATAATCAATACCCTCCTGTTGAGAGTAGCCTTTAGCAACCAGTCTTGCTTTATTCCTTGTAATTATGCCAATACTGTCAGTTTTGTTTCTGAACACCCATTTTGTACCAACAACTGATATGTTCTTTGTTCTTGGCACTAGGGTCCAGACTTTATTTCTTTCAAATGCATTTAACTCTTCCTGCATTGCTTGCACCCAATCAGTATCTTGAAGAGCTTCTTCCACTTTCTTTGGTTCAGTCTGAGATAGAAAAGAATGATAGAGACATTCATTTAAAGTTGCAGTTCTAGTTCTAACACCTGCTTCAGGATCTCCAATGATTAAATCAGGTGTATGTGCTTTAGTCCACTTCCTTGCAGATGGAAGTTGATCCCTGGAACTGGATCCTCCCTTATGATCCATGCTGTCTCCATCAGCATTTTCTGATGCTCCTCCTGTAGTTATGCTCTCAGAGACTTCATAATTTGAATTTGATTTTTCAGGAGTTGAAGAATCAGAGCTTCCAGAATTATCAGAATTTGGCTCATCAGAACTAGATGAATCAGAACTTGAAGAGCCAGTGACAGGTTTTGATGCTTCTCGAGAGTCTTGAGATGTGGTAGGATCTTCAGCTTGCTCCCCCTGGACAGGTGCATTTTCCTTTAGAGTTGTTACCACAGTTTCAATGACGTCAGAACTTAATCCATCAGAACTTACATGATCAGTATTTAAGTCATCAGAATATCCAGAATCAGAATTTATATCTTTATTCTCAAATCTCAGCTGATCATGATCATGGAAATCTTCAAGTCCAGTAATCTTCTTATCATCAAAAGAGAAATTGATAGATTCCATAACAACTCTTGTTCACAAATTGTAGACTCTGAAGGCTTTTGTGGAAAGTGGATATCCAACAAAAATTCCTTCATCAGCTTTTAGATCAAATTTTGACAGCTGTTCAGGATGAGTTTTAGAACAAAACACTTACAACCAAATACATGAAAGTATTTTAGATTTGGCTTCTTATTCTTCACCATCTCATATGGTGTTTTTCCATGCTTGTTTATAATTGTAGCATTTTGTGTAAAATAAGCTGCAGCCCAAAAATAGGTTGGTAGCTTTGCTTCATCAAGCATTGTTCGTGTAGCTTCAATGAGAGTCCTGTTCTTTCTTTCTACAACTCCATTTTGCTGTGGAGTTCCAGGTGCAGAAAATTCCTGTTTGATTCCATGATCTTTGCAGAACTCTTCCATGATTGAATTCTTGAACTCAGTGCCATTATCACTCCTTATGATTTTAACAGAATCTTTTATCAATTTATCCAACTGCCTGACATGATCAGTTAGGGTAAATACAGTTTCAGTCTTCTTGTGCAAGAAGTACACCCAAGTGTACCTTGTGAACTCATCCACTATAACCATAGCATATTTCTTCTTCGCAATAGACATGACATTGACTGGACCAAATAGATCAACATGCAGTAGGTGATAAGGCTCAAGAATTGATGACTTAGTTTTTCTCTTGAAAGAAGATTTTCTTTGTTTTGCCTTCTGACATGAATCACAAAGGCCATCAGGAGCAAATAGTGTTTTTGGCAGTCTTCTTACAAGATCTTTCTTTACAAGCTCATTTATATTGTTGAAATTTAAATGAGAGAGTTTCTTGTGTCAATTCCATCTTTCTTCAATTGATGCTCTACTCAACAGACACATTGCAGAACCATCAGTACTTGTTGAAAGTCTGGCTTCATAAATGTTACCATGCCTGAATCTTTTCAGAACCACTTTGCGTGTTGAATTACTTATTACTTTATAGTGTTCTTCAAAGAAATCCACATGATAACCTCTGTCACAGATTTGACTTATACTCAACAGATTGTGTTTAAGTCCTGAGACAAGAGCTACTTTTTCAATGATGACATTCTCAAGATTGATCTTGCCATATCCCAGAGTTTTTCCAATGTTCCCATCTCCATAAGAAACTTTCGGGCCAACCTTCTCCACAAAATCTGATAGCAGGGCTTTATTTCCAGTCATACGTCCTGAACATCCACTGTCCAGAAATGGTTAGTTTTAAGGACCCAGACTTGCTTGGATCCTTTGGCCTTTTTAAGTTTGGTAACATTTGCAGCGGATTTAACATCAGAGTTTATGCTAACAATTTTCCTATCAGTATTAACATTATCAGACTTTGCATCATACTTTACACTAGAAGGAATTAAAGTAACTTTCTTCAAATAAGGTTTTATCTGATAATAATCATAGTACAAACTATGATATTCCTTACAAGTATAAATGGAATGCCACACACTACCAAAATGAAAACAAGGATTTTGTGGCTTAAACCTAACAAACTGACTCTTAACTCCTGACTTAGAAGATAAGGAGTTTATATTCTTATTCTTCCTGCAAAAAGAAACCAGATTGTTAGAATTTCCACAGTTATAGCATTTCTTTCTAGGAGCATTAGGAACAGGCATATAATTGTTGCTTTTATTCACACCTTCCTTTCCATTCCTATTTTTCCTAGTTTCCTTTACCTTGTTTATACTGGTAATCTCTTTCAGCTTATGTTTAAGCTGCTTCTTTGTCATTAAGCCTATGTTGACTCTACTGTCACTTCTGTCTCAATATCTTTTATCTTTTCAGAATCAGACTTTATAGTTTTAGCTACAAATTTAACAGGATTTACCTTTGGCTTAGTAGTCTGTTTAACAATAATTGGCTTAACTTGTTTAGTTCCTTTTTCACTTTTCTCATCTCCATAACCTAAGCCCTCTTTCCAGTTTCCACTACTTAGTATATCCTGAGTTGCTCTGCTAGAGTTAGTCCAAGGCCTGATAATCTCTCTCTCCTTTTCTAACTCAGTTTTTAGAGATTTATTCATTTTTAGCACTTCATCTCTAACATAGAAAGCATCATCTCTATCCTTCTGAGTTTGATGGAACATAACTAACTCTTTTTCTAAATAATCATTCCTCTTTTTAAAAGCAAGATTTTCAGAAGTTAATCTTTCACATGTTAAAGTTTGATCTCTATAGCTAATAAACATGGTTTTAAGATATAATCTCAACTCAGTAATATCATCAGTATGAAAGGTATAAGTTGTTTGAGGTACCTTTAACTCAGCAACATCAGAACTTCTATCAGCATTTTCCATCAAGGCATAGTTCTCCTCATATTCAGAATCTGAGGTGTCTGTCAAGCTTTTCTTCTTTGTGACAAGTGCCTTGCCTTTGTCACTCTTTCCTTTCTTGCAGTCAGGAGATATGTGGCCTTTCTCACCACAGTTGTAGCATTTGACATTTGAGTAATCTCCTATATCAGACTTTCCTCCTTTGCCTTCAGATTTTCTGAAGCTCTTCTTATCAGAATTTCTTCCTTTCCTGGAAAATTTCTTTCCCCTTCTGAATTTCCTGTAGGCTATCTTTGTGATACCCTTCACCATAAGAGCACATAGCTTCATCATCTCTTCATCAGCATCTACTTCAGGTAGACTTTCAGTTTCTGGATCATCATCATCAGAACTTAATGATTCTGAATCAGACTTTATGATGAGAGCCTTTCCTTTTCCTTTCTTTGAGACAACCACTTTGGGGGATTCCTCCTCAGCATTAAGAGCAACTGTTCTTGACTTTCTCTCATGTCTCTTACTTCTTTGATCCATCTCAAGTTCATAAGTCTTGAGCATTCCATAAATTTCATCAAGAGTAGTTTCATCAAGAGCATAGTTGTCTCTTATAATAGTAGCTTTCAAATCCCAACTTTCAGGAAAAGCTAAAAGGAATTTTAGATTTGAATCTTCAATGTCATATTCCTTGTCCACAAGTGACAGATCATTCAAGAGTTTGACAAACCTGTCATATAAGTCGGTTAACGACTCATCACTTTTTGAGTCAAAGTGCTCATACTCTTGAGTAAGTATAGTCCTCCTGTTTTTCTTGATTGCTTCAGTTCCCTGACACCTTGTCTCCAAAGCATCCCATATCTCTTTACAGTCTTGCATTGAATTACCCTATTTGACATGACATTATCAATGGCACTATGCAACAAGTGCCTTACCTTTGCATCCTTGGCAATAGATGAGATATCTTCAGCTGTGTATTCACTTTTCTCCTTTAGTATGGTCTTTGTTGGCTGATCTGCAACTACAACAGAGAGCTTGGTTGGCTTATGCGGTCCTCCATGAATTCTGTCAAGGTATTCTAGATCTGTGGCTTCCAGAAATATAGCCATCTTCACTTTCCATGGGAACCCTGATAGTCTCATAGTCTCATATCGACTATGCCCTTAGACATCGGTTATAAACCGATGTCTTTTTTTTCAAACCGATGTCTTCGCATGTGTAGAGAAAAAGGTAGGGGTCTTTAACATTGGTTTTTAGCCGATGTTAAAGATTAACATAGACATCGGTTTTCTGAGCAAACTGATGTATAATTAGTCCTTTTTTAGTAACATGTATAAACTAGATTGTGAAAAACGGTATTTATGAGGTTAAAATGCACTATAAACATATAACAGGGAAGAACTTTTAATTGATAGACATCAGATTCTTAAAAAAATGATGTTATAAATTCTATAGTACATCGGTCGGTCTGTGGAAGCGTTGTTAAAGAGGACCTTAGACATCAGTTCTCTTCCAAGATACGATGTTATATGTTATATATCACATCGGTTTTCCTTGATGTAGTGATGCCAAAGTTCCTATTTAACATCGTTTTTCAATGGAATCGTTGTGCATTATAGTGAAAGACATCGATTTATTAAAATTATTTTAATATTAACTTTTACTTTTGACATCGATTTCACTTGCACAAGTCGATGTGTTTTAACATTTTAGACATTGTTTTCATTCCATAGATTCATGAGTGGAAAGTGATATAAGCCATAGATAAAAGAAGCTTATAATTCCTGTTAACAAAAAAGCATATACATACATATGAAAATTCATTCTAATATCACAGAAATCACATCTGCTTCAACTACTATAAGACTATGGTTTGGGATGCCAAAAAAGAGTTCATCATTGAGTGTAACATTGATAAATCGACTGTGAACTTGTGCATCACTTTCTCATAATCCATTTGATATCCTCGGTAGTTTCTATCCCCGGAATGATGAAATAGGCAACAAGCATTAGTCTTGCAATTTTACAAGTCAGGATTGGCACTATATTTTACTTAAAATTAGAACTCAACCCAAGAAGGCGCCCTTGATCTTTGTAAGCAGGCTCATTTTTCTAATATCATGGAAAAATGTTAATTTACCTACAACGTAACAAAGTACTGTGGATGCCTATTCCCCTTCAACACATAGTTCAAGCATTTTCTGATTCCAACCACTGAATGTTGTTAGACTTCCCAAGTAATCAGTGGACAATCCGACAGCTAATTGATCAGACACGCATGATATATGAGCTTTGAAAACAACACAAAACCAACCTATCAAGAAGGAACCAACATTTACAATATGCACCAATATATATATCAGATAAAAACTTTAAAATAATACTGATCTCTAACAACACTAACATTGCGATTTAGAGGGAAAATAGAGGTGAGAATCGTGTTTCCCAAGTAACGGTGGTGCTACTTTATGCATAAGACTCGGGCATCAGAACCTGAGAATCGTGTTTCAGGCATCATAGACATGAACATGATACATCTAAATTTCCTAAATTTCACAAGAAAAGTTCATATCTAGTGTTTGCAATAAATACCTTAGGTAGGACAAAAAGAACTAAAAGAGACACCTTCAAACTATTTTTGATTTATAACTTGCTGAACTATTATACCTCAATGAAACCTCTCCTTCAAAGCATTTTACCAAGGGACCAGACACAACTTGTCTAAAGAAATCCATCCACGAAAATCTACCAGCAAATAATTGATCAAGAAATTGTTAGCTCTCTATAGGAATAACTTACTGTATAAAGCGGCTTCGGTGGTGCAAATTGTATTGAAGTGTAAGGTACATTTTTTCTGCCTGAACTTCACCATTTAGCTTTTTTATAAAATTTACTTGTTTCATTAGATGAATGCAAAAATACCATTATGCAAAAACTAAAGCCTGAAATGCCAATATGTAAAAGTAAATAAACTATTTCGCATGTTTAAAGATACTTGTTTGCCTGTTTAAAGCAGTTTATGACATGACGGCTCCCTCATGTCAAGGAATCAAATGGTAAGAGTTTGTTTACTTGGTTATGGTATGAGGTTTCTGGCATCAAAAATAAAACTTGCAATTCATCGGGGCCAAAATAGATACTATCTGCTTTTAAAACTTTTCCACTGCCATTACGATGTCACTGATTGCGATCACTCTGTGCATATACTACAAGCGGAAGAAATGATGTTAGATGACAAATTTTAGAAGTACAACATAAATAAATTACTTAATGGGAAATATTGTGCATCTAATACAGAATAAATGGTATACACATGTCAATGTCAATGCTGGTAAAAATTAGTCTGGACATAAACACAGAATAAAAAAATGTAGTAATAGAAGAGAGAAAACCTCTGAGAAGTAGCAAACACAGGGATACATGACTTGGCATCCTTGGACTTGGTTGCTTTACAAACACATCGGATTATCAATCACATAATTACATATAAAAAAGTTGTAAATACGCATAATTTGAGGGAAAAGCTCACTTACCAGGATTAATATAAAATGAACGAAGCGGAGTTCAACAAATCGAAGAGTCAAAATCAAAGCATAATTGAAAAAATTGGATTTCAAGATCTGTCAACAAAGATGCAACAAATGAAAATTAGTACACACATAAACTAAAAGTCAATAGTTTTGCATTCCAAGTTACATTTAAGTATAATTATAAAAAAATACCTAAGTGTACATGACATACTTACGAAACATTTATCAGGGGACTTTTGTCAAACACATAACAATCACTAAACAAAAGCCCAACTAAAATCCAATAAATAATGAAAAGTTAAAAAGGGTATGATAAGATTGAAAATACCATCATCAAATAGCTACATAAATCAAAAGGCAAAGTTCAATCTCAATCGACCCATAAATTCGAGTAAGTGTAATAATGAAAATACATACACATAATATACATAAACGCAAGTAATTAAAATAACAAGAAACAAAGAAAGGAAAATAAAACATTACTTGAGCTTAACAAATCTCAAAGCGCGACGAGATGATGGGGGTTTGTGATTTTTATGGCAAATGGGACACTGAGCTATAGTTATTTCACACATATATTAATATATAGTTATTGAGAAGATCTGGGCTTAGCAAAAATTGGAACAATTACAAGCTTGATTTGGGATGGTTCAAGCAATTAGGGTTTGTAATAGTTTAAGAGATGCGAGGTGAGTGAGAGATGAGAGAGAGAGAGAGAGAGAGAGAGAGAGAGAGAGAGAGAGAGAGAGAGAGAGAGAGAGAGATGGAGATGAAGAGAATGGAAAATGATAGAGTAGAGGGAGAGAGAGTAGTCGATGAAAAAGGTAGAGGGAAAAGGGGAATTTGTTTGCCTAAGGAGGGGGGAACAAAATTTTTGGTTAAGGGGGGAATTTTTTTGGTCTATTAACGGGGGAAAGAAAGATGCGGGCATTTTTTATTTTTTTTAAAAAATGATTATAGACATCGGTTGGTTAAGATATTGATGTCTTATAACACCTTTAACATCGGTTTTGAAGTAACAGATGTTAAAACAACTTTTAACATCAGTGACATTTCTAACCGATGTCTAAGGGGTGATATCGTAGGCACTATTTCTAGTAGTGGTCTTTGGAGTTTCTTCAGTTTTGGCGGGCTTGGTTGGATTTTCTGCTTCTTCAGTCATGATTATTTTGGATCTTTACTGTATGTGTGTTAACAGATAGGCTCTGATACCACTTGTTAGGCCACACAACACTGTAGAAGGGGGTTGAATACAGTGTAGAATACAATCAAATCGATTTAAAGCACAAGTAACAGAAAATATATGTATTCGATATAATAAACTCTGTTACAATGGAACTGTTCTCTCTCAGTGATGAACAAATATCACGAGAGCTGCTAGGTTACAATATATGATCTTCTCGATGATCGTAACTCTTATCGAGTAAACCTATGTATGTGTTTATATAGAGACACAGTTACAAGATAACTTCTAGTTGATATGGAATATAATTCTGTCTCCTAAAATATATCAACTAGATATCTTATATAATTCTTCTAGTCCTCTAACTCTTTCCATGCATATCTTCTTCATGTATTAGTCTCGATCTTCTTTCCTGTGAATCGGCTTCCTTCCTTAACTGTTAGTCCTCCAGTACTTAAATTCTGATATCCATCTTCTGATATTATCTTCTGATAATCTAAGTCCTGATATCCTTAAGTCCTGACTTCCAGTAAGTCCTGATTCTAGTAAGTACTCATATTTCCTGTTAGTTAAGATCTGAAAACTAAACATGAAACATATTAGACATGACATCCTAAATATATCCAACAACTGGATATCACTATCTAGCATGCTTTTGATAAAATAATATAGTAGTGTGTTGTGTAAGTACCAGAGTCCAATTTTAAAATGCTATTTACATTTATAAAACCACGGTATCAACCACTTATACCCTTACGGGAATCATAAATCCAAATTAGATACGTAACGAATATGTGAAGACAGCTGATCAGGCTATCAACATCAAACGGCTCTATGGGCCATCCCATTTACCTGTTCCAGAACTCAGAGACTAGCTAGGTCTCTGACCTGCTGGACTAATCCATTATATAGTGCGCGCAACAGAGTTAGCCTCTTACGCCACCTCAATAGGCCTACTCTGGCCCCTATGTATCCCATATCTGATCGTTTTATCCAGTTTTCAAAACACTTCTACCTATCTCACTTTCAAAGCCATTCATTTTACCAGCACACATATAAAAATTCAGTTCACAAATCATTTCATTCGAGATAGGTACCTTTCGAAGTTACTTTTCCCCAAAATAATTTGAAAACAGTGATTTATAAATACAGGGGATACGTAACTTAAAACGTTTATGTTCCATTACGAGAATAAAACATTAGCTATTGATATGTACTGAACCATAAAAGAATGGTCAGGGGTACTTGCCTTGCAATGCTTTCAGAAATCCTGGGTAACTTTCACGTCGACTTTAGTCCTTGCAACACTCGACCGGAATCTACAGATACAGAATACCCTAATCAGTTATATCGACATGCTTGATATCCTCAACTCTAACAACCCAATCCGATAACCCGACTCGAATAGCTATTATACCCAAAACCACGTAATCTGATACAAATAGGGTAGCACGTATAATATAATATAAATAAGTACGTTTTAAAATAAATTTTTAGAAAATTTTGGCAGCAACTCCTTTGTTTATAAGCCTACCCGTCGATTACAATCGACGTCAATAGTCACAACAATTCACAATCTCATCCAATACCAATTTCACAATCACGTATTTATTTACGTACAACCCAAAATACAATTTATTTCCGAAAACATTTTATACGAATCATTTTATTTATTTATAAAGTTTAGGACTCAGAACAACATCATCACCGTCCACCGTTGACTCACCGAAGTTCATCGTCAACGGCAGTACAATTTATTGGCGCCCGATATAATACGGGTTCCCAAATAAATTATAACGACTAATATTATTTTCTCGCAACGAAAATTTTTATTTCACGAACGATACTCAATTAATTCCCGGCAGAAAAATAAAAATCAATTTCCAGTCACCAAACCAAACTGCACAAACAGGCCCAACAGAAAAGGCCCGAAAAATATCCGGCCCAACTGCAAGCCCAAAAACAGCCATAGGACAGCCCAAAGGACAGCCCAACAGCAAAACAGAACAGGGAACAAGGAGGCACGCGGCCACGCGCCGCCCTAACCCACACCACTGATCAAACACACACGCACACACAACCACAACACACACACAATCACAACACATACACGCAGGCACAACACACACACACACACGGGAACAACAACACACACACAAGCATATACATATCTATATATAAATATATACATACATATAAGCAACAGGAACCACCAAGCTCAACGGAAATATACGGCGGCGCCGAGACCAGAGCAACAGGAGGGAGGAACAGAGAAGAACGCCGGAAAAGAAAAGAAAAGAACGGGAGGAAGAAACGGGGAGGGAAGAAAGAGAAGTAAGGGTGAGATTTTTGGAGAGATTGAATCGAGAGAGAAAGGGAGAGATTTCGAGAATTCAGCCGAGAGAGACAAGGAACAAAAGAGATGGTTCCTCAATTAAAAGCTGCAGACACGTGTCCTTTATTTAGGATACGTGTCACTTTCTTATACCGCCAATCGAGTTATACAGGGTCAATTACATCCCACAATTATTATTTACGAAACGAGTTCGCGAGAAAACAACTTCAAAAATTTATTGAAACAACTTCAAAATTTTATACATATCTCGAACTTAATTAAAACGTAAGTTTCTTAATTTTAAAATAATTTTTGAAATATAGTTTGTACCCGTTTTTAATAATTAAACAAAACGACACGCGGGTAAAACTAATCCCGAAAATTTCCAAAATAATTTTAAAATTCTCAGAATAATACGAACTTAATAAAATATGATTTTCATAATTTTTGAAGATTTCTGGAATTAAGTATGGATTTTACAAATAAACACAATCAAAAAGTCATTTAAAAACAAAAATTAGTGAAATATTGATTTCTCAATTTTATAAAGTCCTAAAAATAATTATTGAAATTATAAAATTATAAAACCAATTTTAGAGACAATCCAAATATTTATAGAATTGAAACGGTAATAAAATCGCTTTTACAAGTATAACAGGACCACATATCTCCATAATAAATCACAAAATCCATACCATAAATCAATAGATCTTAGATAAATAATAAAAATCAACACACTGCTGCCAAAAATTAATGCACATATTTTATTTAATTATTTATTCAATTATTACACTTTTAAATATTAAAAATAAAAGAAAATAAACGAGTCCTTATATCCTTTCCGCCTTAAAAAAGATCCTGTCCCTAGAATCTGACTCGGCGAAATAAATGAGGATATTTATCAAGCATATCTGACTCTAACTCCCAAGTAGACTCTTCTACTCGAGGATTTTTCCACAAGACTTTCACTATGGGGATTGACTTATTCCTAAGGACTCGTTCTTTACGATCCAAAATCTGAATCGATTGTTCCACATAAGATAAATCTGGCTGAAGCTCAATCGGTTCATATTCTATGACTTAATTCGAATTAGGAACATAAGGCTTCAACATAGATACGTGGAACACATTATGAATGTGCTGCCACTGCGGTGATAACGCTATCTCGTAAGCTACATTTCCTACTTTCTTCAAAACCTCAAAGGGTCCTATAAATCTGGGGCTTAGTTTACCTTTCTGACCAAATCGTATTAACCCTTTCCAAGGTGATACCATTAGTAACACCAGAGTTCCTGTCTCAAAGTACATATCTTTCGTATGCAAATATACATTCTTTCTCTGTCTATTTTGGGCTGCTTCTAACGTTTTTCGAATCAATACTATTGCATCTCTGGTTTGCTGAACCAACTCGGGACCTAACACATTCTTCTCTCCTACTTCATCCCACTACAACGGTGATCTACACTTGCGTGCATACAAAGCTTCGTAAGGTGGCATCCCGATACTGGCATGGTAACTATTATTATACGAGAACTTAATCAAGGTAGGTGTTCATCCCAATTACCCTTAAAACCCAAAACACAGACTCTCAACATATCCTCTATGGTCTGAATCGTTCTTTCACTTTGGCCGTCTATTTGAGGATGATAAGCGGTGCTCATATTCAACTTTGTTCCTAGGCACTCTTGGAATTTAGTCCAAAACCTGGAATTGAATCTCGAGTCTCGATTTGACACTATAGATACATGCATCCCATATTTGGTAACTATCTCATCGAAGTATAACTTAACTAGCTTTTCCAACGAATACCTTTCATTGATCGGAAGAAAATGCGCTGACTTGGTCAATCTATCAATGAGTACCTGTGGCGCCCTCCAAACCCGGGTCAGAAGTTTGGGGTCCACACACACACACCTTATTTATAACCTGCTTATAACAATAATAAAGATAATAATAATATGCAGTGACCCTACTTACCAACTACCACGGACCGCAACAGGTTAAAGTATGCATACAAGCCAAACACACACTTATATTACAAATCATTCAAATCCCAACTATCCAATCTCAGAACTGAGTATTAAACATTATTACAAACTTTTACAAACTCAAATTATCCCAAAAGAAACCTACTAGCTTAACTCGATCAACCTGAATCCCTAGCTCTCGTGCTGGACTGGGGATCTGCGCTACCAACTGGTTCCTTCTTAACTGGAAAAGAACATAAACAACATCGCACAAATGAGCTAACTAGCTCAGCAAGTCACAATGACAAAACTGAGAATAATGATCATCAAGTGAAAAGGGTTATGATATCAAGTGAACAATAAATTATGATTTAGAATTGAATATTATATTTTCATTTTAAAAACCAAGGTTAGGCTGCTGATCAGTCACGAACTAACCCCGAGCAAAGCACACAGTACTACTCTAACTACTGGATCCAAGGCACACATTGGCCTAACTTGACCATTATATGGTTTGACCACGAATCTGGTCCATAATTTTATAAAAACAATCCAATTCTAATATAAAAACAGAATAAACAGTAATAAGCAATAAATAGAATCATTAACAACATTGGACGTTCAAAATGAAATGGTTTCAATCTGCATAAGGATCAATATGGCATTTTCAAAGCTTGGATGTTAGGTAATGAAAGAATTGGATAACAAAGGAATCAATGTTTCAAGGTTTCGAGGATTTGGTCTTTCAAAGCATAAGATACAATGGTTTGACTGTGTAAGAAATCTGGTTCAGTGTTTGATATTCAGTTTGTATGTATTTATGGAGTAGTATCGTATATTTGAGGTTTGTATTTGGGAATAGAACAATCAATGGTCTAGAAAGAATCAGGTTTACGGCTCAAGATCAAAAACTGGAATCAGGGTTTAGGGTTCAGTGCTTCAAAGCACCTGCAATATAAAACAGGACTATCAATCAACTATAATATATCTCGAGAAAGTTCAGAACACTTGCCTAGTACTTGCTTGCTATACTGCACTCACTTTCATTCACAATTGTCTTACTCCTCGACTATCTATTTTTCTTTCCTATGCCTTGCCTCTTCTGCTCACATATCATAAGCATCTATCAATATTCAACTCATACGATTCTATTCGACATATACGTCTATCTACCCTTCGTTTCACCCAAATCCGATTAATGGATTGAAAGTTATACTATAAACAAGTAAACATCGAATATATAGACCGACAGTTAACCAACAAGTTACATATAGCACATAACACGTCAAATAATCAATGATATATCATTTATAAAGAAGTCTCGGGTCATAAACAGACTTTCGGGTATTTAAAATGATTTTTAAAACATTTTTCGGAATTAAAACGGGTCGTTGGATCAATTTCGGAGTAATAAACAGGGTTCGGTTGGCCAAATCTGGCTTCAAAGCAATTTTATAATAATTATCGAGCCTTGAAAACAATTTTAAATAATATTTTAAAACTCGAACCTATTTTTTGGAATTTTTAAATCATTTTTAAATAATTAAATCTAATTAAATAATTAATTAAAATTAATTAATAATTAATTAAATCAATTAATCAATCAATTAATTTTCGAATTAATTGACTAATTAATCAATTAGATATTAACTAAAATTAATTAACTAATTAATT
Organism: Apium graveolens; assembly: GCF_009905375.1. Classification (NCBI taxonomy): domain Eukaryota; kingdom Viridiplantae; phylum Streptophyta; class Magnoliopsida; order Apiales; family Apiaceae; genus Apium; species Apium graveolens. The sequence goes on along the minus strand of NC_133647.1, from coordinate 152,621,944 downwards.
CAAATTTATTTTTGATTTAAAAATAATTTTAAGAATTAAAATAATAATTTTTGGAATTTTCAGAAATTAAAAATGAATTTTTATAATTAAAATAAATAGGAAATATGATTTTTAAATAATTTATAAACAGGAATCCAAAATATGCAAACTCTGGAAACCTGGGGACTAAACTGTTTCTTCCCCAAAAGTCCAGGGGCCTGTTTGCAATTTTGCAAACCCCCGGAGTGTGGCCGGAGAACACGATTCCGGCCACCTCAGGCCACCAAACTATCCAGAATTAAACTACAGGCTACCAACAACTTGTACATGCAATCAAAACACATCAATCATCCCTGTCCTGGCCGGAAAATGGCCAAGAACATCGTCGGTTTTCGGCGAAACATCGAAAACTTCAAAACACAACTCCCTTCGATTCAGACATCCTCTGTTAACGAGCTATATACCAATTGATTGCAAATTTCATAAGGAACACAACCCACTATAAATCAACAGCTAATAACCCCTAAATCAAAAAGCCCCAAATTTTAATTGAAAATATTCATACGGGTTATAAACCCTAATTTTATAATTCGAAGATTAAACTCAATTTTGAACATATTATTGAACTCCAAATCAAGCATATGACATATGAAAATCATCAGGAAAACAAGCTCTACAACATGCAATCATCAAATCATTCAAACAATCATTCGAACAAAAATTCATATTTTTAATAAAAATAATTCGAAAATAAACAAATTTTTAGAAAATAAACCTTGATTTCTGCAGGTATATGGTTCACAGAATCTGATAGTACACCTCAAGACCTTCGTTTTGAGTACTCGAGCTTTTCAAACGGACTCCTGTAACACCTCCGATTGTTAGTTTGATTCTCAGAAGGGTTTATGAATATAAGAATTTTCTCTGGAAATTTATATAATTACTGACTGCAAATGATTTTTGATACGGAATAAAATACGGTAAATGCTATTTATAATTACGGAAAATTAGTATCCCGTTGGATCATTCCGGATATAAAATGGTATATTTATTTATAAAAACTGATCCAAACGGTACCAGTTTGGGGATAATTATCCAAATTAGTACAATTTGTACTGCGGTCTTGGTCTCAGCGCCTGGTTACACGTATTACGAGGTGATAATTGTGATAGTTTAATAAAAAGTTCCTGTTTATCGAAAATACGAGTTTTATTGATTTACCGAAATGAATAATGTATCGAAAATGTTGCGCCGGGACCCGCGCAGGAGAAACTGTACGCCGGATCGAAAAAGTCGAAACATTGAAAATGCTCGGAATATTGCAATTAGGTTAGGAAGGAGTTGTCGGAAGAGTTTCGGGTTATAAAAACGTAAAAACGGATGACGCCGGTTGGTTCCCGTTGGTATAAAATAATTTTAAAATACTCGGAAAAAGATTTTATAAAATCCTTATATTTCCTATAAAATCATAAATCATCATAAAAATAAATAGGAAGATATGACAATTATCTATATTTTATTTTGGACATATAAAAATTAAAATACTCAATTAATATTATTTTTAAACATCTAAACACATTTAACACTTAACAATTAATTCACAGAATAGATACTGAACATACATAATAATTATCCATTAGCAAAAATAATTACACGATGTATCCCGGATATTACATCCTTCCCCCCCTTAAAAAGGATTCTGTCCTCAGAATCTCCTAAGAAAATAGATGATGGTACTTTTCTCTCAGGTTGACTCTTCAACCTTTGGGTTTCTCCACAATACTCTTACTAACTTTACCACTTTATTTCTTAATACTTTCTCTCTTTCCTCCAGAATCTCTATTGGACTCTCTACATATGACAAATCTGCCTGAAGCTCTATTGGCTCATATTCTATTACATGCCTGGAGTCTGGATTATACTTCTTAAGCATCGATACGTGAAAAACATTGTGAATGTGTTCCATGTGCGGAGGTAACGCCAACTCGTAAGCTACTTTGCCAACGCGCTTTAGAATCTCAAAAGGTCCGACATATCTTGGGCTCAACTTTCCTTTCTTTCCGAATCTCGTTAATCCCTTCCACAGTGATGCTTTCAGTAATACCAAATTCCCTTCTTCGAATTCCATGTCTTTCCTTGACTGATCTGCATATTTCCTTTGACGGTCCTGTGCGGCTATCAATCTCTTCTGGATAACTTCAACAACTTCCTTTGTCTGCTGCACTAATTCAGGTCCAAGTATTTTGCGTTCTCCTACTTCGTCCCAATGCACTGGAGATCTGCATTTGCGTCCATAAAGGGCTTCATAGGGTGGCATCCCAATACTGGCGTGATAACTGTTGTTGTAAGAAAATTCTACCAGAGGTAAATGCTCGTCCCAACTCCCTCTGAAGTCAATAGCACTAACACGTAACATATCTTCAATTGTCTGGATCGTTCTTTCACTCTGGCCGTCCGTCTGTGGATGGTAAGCCGTACTCATATTCAGTCTTGTTCCCAAACATTCTTGAAAACTCTTCCAAAATCTTGAATTAAATCTTGGATCTCGATCAGATACGATAGACACAAGAACTCCATGACGAACTGCAATTTCCTTCAGGTACATATGGACTAACTTATCGAGCAAAAATCTTTCATTTATAGGCAGAAAATGAGCTGACTTGCTAAGTCTATCCACTATAACCCAAATGGCTTCATGATTAGCCCCTGTCCTTGGTAATCCAACTATGAAATCCATAGTAATATGTTCCCACTTCCATTCTGGAATCTCCAATGGCTGTAGCAATCCACTCAGTCTCTGATGTTCTGCTTTAACTCTCTAACATGTATAACATCTGCTAACCCATTCCATAATTTCCCTCTTCATATCTGGCCACCAATAATTTTCCTTTAAATCTCTGTACATTTTGGTACTCCCTGGATGGATTGAATACCTTGAGCTATGAACTTCCTGTAAAATTTCATTCTTCAACTCCGTCACCGGTGGAATCCAAATTCTAGAAGAAAACCTAAGAATACCTTGATCGTCCTTTTGCGTACACAATTCTTCACCTACCAAACGATTAATATCCTGATCCATTACATCTTCCTGACACTTTTTTATCTTCTCTAACAACTCTGGCTGGAAAATCATACTATACACTTTTGCTTCACCGGGCTAGAAAACTCTAATTTCCAATTCCAATTTCTGAAATTCCTTATATATTTCTTCGGTCACTAATAACACATTTAACTGTTCCTTCCGACTCAACGCATCTGCTACAACGTTCGCTTTACCGGGATGATAATTTATCGTGCAGTCGTAATCCTTGATTAATTCTAACCATCTCTTTTGCCTTATATTAAGCTCCCTCTGTGTGAATATGTACTTCCAGCTTTTGTGATCCGTGTAAATCTCGCACTTTTCTCCATAAAGATAATGTCTCCAAATATTCAAAGCGAAAACTATGGCAGCTAGCTCCAAATATGAGTAGGGTATTTTTGTTCGTGTGGCTTCATTTGTCTTGACGCATACGCAATCACCTTATCGTGCTGCATCAGAACACATCCTAGTCCTTTATGAGAAGCATCACTATAAATTACGAAATTCCCTTGATCGTCTGGAAGTGACAAAACAGGTGCCGTGATTAATCTTTGCTTCAATTCCTGAAAACTTTCTTCGCATTTATCGTTCCATATAAACTTTTTATTCTTCTGTGTAAGCTTTGTCAATGGTGTTGCAATCCTTGAGAAATTTTGAACAAATCGACGATAATATCCCGCTAATCCCAAGAAACTTCTTACCTCAGTGGGTGTTCTCGGTCTTTCCCAATTTGTAATGGCCTCAATCTTTGCTGGATCTACTTTGATCCCTTCATTACTGACTATGTGTCCTAAGAACTGAACTTCCTGTTGCCAAAACTCACACTTCGAGAATTTAGCATATAAATTCTTTTTCCTTAAAATCTCCAAAGCTGTTCTCAAATGTTCTGCATGATCCTCTTCCGTCTTTGAATAAATCAAAATATCATCTATAAACACAATAACGAACTTATCCAAATATTCCTTGAAAATTCTATTCATCAGGTCCATAAACGCTGCCGGGGCATTTGTTAATCCAAAGGACATCACTAAAAATTCGTAATATCCATACCTTGTTTTGAAAGCTGTTTTCGGTATATCCTCTGACTTAATCTTTAGTTGATGATATCCCGATCTTAAATCAATCTTGGAGAAGTACTTGGCTCCCTTCAATTGGTCAAACAGATCATCAATTCTGGGTAACGGATACTTTTTCTTGATTGTAAGCTTGTTGAGCTCCCTATAGTCGATGCACAGTCTCATGCTTCCATCCTTCTTTTTAACAAATAGCACCGGTGCACCCCACGGGGATACACTGGGTCTGATTACTCCTTTCTCTAATAACTCTTGTAATTGCTTTGCTAGATCTTTCATCTCTACGGGCGCCATTCTGTACTGGGCCTTGGATACTGGTTCTGTTCCAGGTGCTAAGTCGATTGTAAACTCAATTTCTCTATCTGGAGGAAGTCCTGGTAACTCATCGGGGAAAATGTCTAGAAATTCATTCACTACTGAAATATCTTCAAGTTTTGCTGGTTCCTGACTTCTGTCAATCACATATGCCACGAAATGCTCGCAACCTTGTCGTAGTAACTTCTTGGCTTGAATCCTTGTTAAGAACTTCTTTATTTGCTTCTGGCCCTTGAACGTTACTATCCTTTCGTCTGGCATCTTTACCATTACCTTCTTATTTCGAAAATCTATCTGGGCATCGTGCTTAGATAACCAATCCATTCCTAAGATAACGTCAAATTCTTCTAGCTTAAATGGTATTAAATCTACAAAAAACTTACTACCAGAAATCTCAATCTCACAATTCCCGCAAACTTGATTAACAGATACTCGTTCTTGATTTGCTAATTCCATAGTCATTATTTCATTTAAATACTCAACTGGACAATTTAACTTACTAATAAAATCTTGTGAAATAAACAATCGAGTTTCTCCCGAATCTATTGACACTTTGGCATATAAAGAATTCACTTTAAGCGTACCTGCCACGACATCAGTATCCTGGATAGCATCCTTCACAGACATATCAAAAACTCTAGCCCTTGGAGCCTCATTCACTGCTGGGGTAGATCCCATAATCCTCAATACATTACTGACTGGGGCTGGTGTCTTGCAATCCCTGGCTATATGTCCTGGCTTTCCATATTTAAAGCACGTAAATCCAATAGCTGGAACCTTAACGGCTGGATTTCGGATAGGCTGATCCTTGTTTGCTGGTTCTTTCGCTGGCTGATTTTGGCACTCCCTCGAATAGTGCCCTTTCTGGTTACACTTGAAACAAACTACATTCAATTTATTACAAACTCCTCCATGTTTCTTTCCACATACCTGACAATCTGGAAAAGTTAACCTCAACTGATTCGGCTGATTCGCATTAACTGGACGGTTGCCCTGGCTTCCGTCGCCTGAATTTTGTCTCCTGAAATTAGAATTTCTCCCTGGCTGAAACTTGCCCTTCTTAAAATTTGGAAACTTCCCTGGTTGTGACTGACCTTCATTTCCCTTAAATTTCCTTTTCTTGCTTTCTTTCGCCTTCTGTGACATCTCGCTCTCTGTCTCTGCGATCATGGCCTTCTGTACAACTCCTGCATAGGTATCCAATTCAAATATGGCTACCTTTCCTCTAATCCATGGCTTCAAACCTTGCTAGAATCTTTTAGCCTTCTTCCTATCAGTATCCACATATGACGGCACATACCTTGACAACTCTTCGAACTTACTTTCATAATCTGCCACCGACATATTTCCTTGCTTCAATTCTAAAAACTTCAGCTCCATCTGATCCTGAACAAACTGAGGAAAATACTTTTCTAAAAACAATTCCTTAAACCTCTCCCAAGTAATAACGTCCGTACCTTCCAATGTCTTCACCATCTCCCACCAATAGGTGGCCTCATTCTTCAAATAGTAGCTTGCAAACTCAACCTTCTGTTCTTCCTTTACTTTCACTAAGGCAAATGCCTTCTCTATCTGCTTTAACCAAATATTTGCTTCAGTCGGCTCTAAGGAACCCTTGAATTCTGGTGGGTTACTGCCTGAAAAGTTTTGAAAGTTACCTGGGGATTGGTATGTCTTTGCTGTTGTTGTGCCAGGTGAACTGTTTATTGGGCCAAGATTTGGAGAATCTGGGCTATTGCTGGGTCTATGGGTCCTGGGTTTGCATTCTGGTTTGTATCATCTTGGTTGTTATTGTTGTTGTTATTGGTTTCTTCATTCTGGGTGTTGATGTAGGTATTTCTTCTGGGAGACATTTTTATGTAAAGAATCAAACAACTTATTTAGCTTTTAAATCAAATCCTTTGCATAAAAGAAAAGTTTTCTAAAACAGAAATATCTCTTCTTGGAAACAGTTATAACAGTTGAACTAAGTAAATTGCATGCTTCTTTACAGAATATAAACAGTTAAGGGAACAGGGTACATGGTATCACAGGGGTATAACTGGTGCAATAAATAAGGTAAAGTAAAACATGTGTAGTAAAGTAAATGACAGTGCTGGAAAGGAAAAAGGTACTGATATATATATATATATATATCAAAAGTTTTGGGTAGTACAAGCGTAAAGACGCTTCGAAAGTAAAAGCAAAAAGGGTACAACAACCTACTCACTAGTCAGCATAGCTAGTCTATAAATACAACCCAAAAGTCTACTAATACACACTACACACTACTGTACATACTACACATCCATAACAACACTGATCAGCATTTCCATATCTGGATCTCAGACTCATGGCAAGTCTGGACCTTCAATCTCCTCAAGCTCCTCTAGAAACCACTTAGCCCACTCTACTAGAAAATCATGGGTGATGTCCTCATGTGTAGCCTCAGCAATCCTCACCGCAGCTGCTCTGTAAAATGCCTGGAGCCTCTCTCTGAGTCATCTCTCACCACTCCCAACCTCTCTGGTACGCATGATATGCAATAACTCCTGAATCTGACCCTGTAGGAATCGCTGCTCCATAAGGCAAGTCTCAAACTGATCATATGGGACAGGATAGGAAGAGAACTGGAAAGGTACTCCTGTAACTGAATGACCAGTAAAGCCTAAATCAGCAGGTGGGGGTCCTCTGATAGGTGGCCTCATGCTTGGGGGTGGAATAGCCTGCAGTGGTACGGGATGCAATACAGGTGGAGGTAGAATAGCCAAAACTGGTGGAACAACAGGACGTGGATCTGAAGATGGTACTCCAACTGAAGGCTCTGAGTGATCAGCTTATACGGGGATGAAAGAATCGGCCATCGCTGCTATCTGAAATCATATCGCAATATAAGAATCTCGAACTATGACGCAAATTATACTAATACCTGTTAACCATAACACTCAACCTCTCGACTTTTTATCTTTCTATTCCTTACTTCTAATCCTAGCCCTCTACCTATTCCCATCAATCTAGGCTTGTGTCAGTGACTTATAACCTGTAGCTCTGATACCAAACCTGTGGCGCCCTCCAAACCCGGGTCAGAAGTTTGGGGTCCACACACACACACCTTATTTATAACCTGCTTATAAAAATAATAAAGATAATAATAATATGCAGTGATCCTACTTACCAACTACTACGGACCGCAACAAGTTAAAGTATGCACACAAGCCAAACACACACTTATATTACAAACCGTTCAAATCTCAACTATCCAATCTCAGAACTGAGTATTAAACATTTTTACAAACTTTTACAAACTCAAATTATCCCAAAAGAAACCTACTAGCTTAACTCGATCAACCTGAATCCCTAGCTCTCGTACTGGACTGAGGATCTGCGCTACCAACTGGTTCCTTCTTAACTGGAAAAGAACATAAACAACATCGCACAAATGAGCTAACTAGCTCAGCAAGTCACAATGACAAAATAGAGAATAATGATCATCAAGTGAAAATGGTTATGATATCAAGTGAACAATAAATTATGATTTAGAATTGGATATTATATTTTTATTTTAAAAACCAAGGTTAGACTGCTGATCAGTCACGCACTAATCCCGAGCAAAGCACACAACACTGCTCTAACTACTGGATCCAATGCACACATTGGCCTAACTTGACCATTATATGGTCTGACCACAAATCTGGTCCACAATTTTATAAAAACAATCCAATTCTAACATAATAACAGAATAAACAGTAATAAGCAATAAACAGAATCATTAACAACATTGGACGTTCAAAATGAAATGGTTTCAATCTACATAAGGATCAATATATCATTTTCAAAGCTTGGATATTAGGTAATGAAAGAATTGGATAACAAAGGAATCAATGTTTCAAGGTTTCGAGGATTTGGTCTTTCAAAGCATAAGATACAATGGTTTGACTGTGTAAGCAATCTGGTTCAGTGTTTGATATTTAGTTTGTATGTATTTGTGGAGTAGTATCGTATATTTGAGGTTTGTATTTGGGTATACAACAATCAATGGTCTAGAAAGAATCAGGTTTACGGCTCAAGATCAAAAACTGGAATCAGGGTTTAGGGTTCAGTGCTTCAAAGCACCTGCAATATAAAACTAGACTATCAATCAACTACAATATATCTCGAGAAAGTTCAGAACACTTGCCTAGTACTAGCTTGCTATACTGCACTCACTTTCAATCACAACTGTCTTACACCTCGACTATCTATTTTCCTTTCCTACACCTTGCCTCTTCTGCTCACATATCATAAGCATCTATCAATATTCAACTCATACGATTCTATTCGACATATACTTCTATCTACCCTTCGTTTCACCCAAATCTGATTAACGGATTGAAAGTTATATTATAAATAAGTAAACATCGAATATATAGACCGACAGTTAACCAACAAGTCACATATAGCACATAACACGTTAAATAATCAATGATATATCATTTATAAAGAAGTCTCGGGTCATAAACAGGCTTTCAGGTATATAAAATGATTTTTAAAACATTTTTCGGAATTAAAACGGGTCGTTGGATCAATTTCGGAGTAATAAACAGGGTTCAGTTGGCCAAATCTGGCTTCAAAGCAATTTTATAATAATTATCGAGCCTTGAAAACAATTTAAAATAATATTTTAAAACTCGAAACTATTTTTTGGAATTTTTAAATCATTTTTAAATAATTAAATCTAATTAAATAATTAATTAAAATCAATTAATAATTAATTAAATCAATTAATTTTCAAATTAATTGACCAATTAATCAATTAGATATTAACTAAAATTAATTAACTAATTAATTCAAATTTATTTTTGATTTAAAAATAATTTTTGGAATTAAAATAATAATTTTTGGTATTTTTAGAAATTAAAAACGAATTTTTATAATTAAAATAAATAGAAAATATGATTTTTAAATAATTTATAAACAGGAATCCAAAATATGCAAACTCTGGAAACCTGGGGGACTAAACTGTTTTTTCCCCAAAAGTCCAGGGGCTTGTTTGCAATTTTGCAAACCCCCGCCGTCGACTCGCCGGAGTGTGGCCGGAGAACACGATTCCGGCCACCTCAGGCCACCAAACTATCCAGAATTAAACTACAGGCTACCAGCAACTTTTACATCCAATCAGAACACATCAATCATCCCTGTCCTGGCCGGAAAATGGCCAAGAACATCGCCGGTTTCCGGCGAAATATCGAAAACTTCAAAACACAACTCCCTTCGATTCAGACATTCTCTGTTAACGAGCTATATACCAATCGATTGCAAATTTCATAAAGAACACAACCCACTATAAATCAACAGCTAATAACCCCTAAATCAAAAAGCCTCAAATTTCAATTGAAAACATTCATACGGGTTATAAACCCTAATTTTAAAATTCGAAGATTAAACTCAATTTTGAACATGTTATTGAACTCCAAATCAGGCATATGACATATGAAAATCATCAGGAAAACAAGCTCTACAACATGCAATCAATAAATCATTCAAACAATCATCCGAACAAAAATTCATATTTTTAATAAAAATAATTTGAAAATAAACAAATTTTCAGAAAATAAACCTTGATTTCTGCAGGTATATGGTTCACAGAATCTGATAGTACACCTCAAGACCTTCGTTTTGAGTACTCGAGCTTTTCAAACGGACTCCGGTAACACCTCCGATTGTTGGTTTGATTCTCAGAAGGGTTTATGAATATAAGAATTTTCTCTGGAAATTTATATAATTGCTGACTGCAAATGATTTTTGATACGGAATAAAATACGGTAAAGGCTATTTATAAATACGGAAAATTAGTATCCCGTTGGATCATTCTGGATATAAAATGGTACGTTTATTTATAAAAACTGATCCAAACGGTACCGGTTTGTACTGCGGTCTTGGTCTCAGCGCCTGGTTACACGTATTACGAGGTGATAATTGTGATATTTTAATAAAAATATCACGTTTATCGAAAATACGAGTTTTATTGATTTACCGAAACACATAATTTATCGAAAATGTTGCCCGGGACCCGCGTAGGACAAACTGTACGCCGGACCAAAAAAGTCGAAACATGGAAAATGCTAGGAATATTGTAATTAGGTTAGGAAGGAGTTCTCGGAAGAGTTTCGGGTTATAAAAATGTAAAAACGGATGACGCCGGTTGGTTCCCGTTGGTATAAAATAGTTTTTAAATACTCGGAAAAAGATTTTATAAAATCCATATATTTCCTATAAAATCATAAATCATCATAAAAATAAATAGGAAGATATGACAATTATCTATATTTTATTTTGGACATATAAAAATTAAAATACTCAATTAATATTATTTTTAAACATCCAAACACATTTAACACTTAGCAATTAATTCACAGAATAGATAGTGAACATACATAATAATTATCCATTAGCAAAAATAATTACACGATATATCCCAGATATTACATTACCCAAATAGCATCGTGATTTGCTCTCGTCCTTGGCAATCCCACTACAAAATCCATAGCAATCTCTTCCCACTTCCATTGGGGAATCTCCAAAGGTTGTAACAGTCCACTTGGCCGTTGATGCTCCGCTTTCACCGTTTGACATACGTGACACTTGCTAACCCAATTGGCAATATCTTTCTTCATTCCTGGCCACCAAAAGTTTCTCTTCAAGTCTTGGTACATCTTAGTACTACCAGGGTGGAAAGAAAACCTAGAGTTGTGCGCTTCGTGTAACACTTCATTCTTTAATTCTGTTACATTAGGAATCCAAACTCTGGATGAAAATCTATACAAACCTTGGTTATCCTTTTTAGTACATAACTCTTCTCCTGTCAAAGTATCCAATTCCTGTTCCATAACTCCTTCTTGACACCTTTTTATCTTTTCCATCAATGTCGGCTGAAAAGTAACTTCATATAGCTGCTTCTGACTCTCACTTGGTACTCGAACCTCAATTTCCATCATTTCTAAGTCTCATACTAGTTTTTCCATAATCCGAACCATATTTAACTTCTCTTTTCTGCTCAAGGTATCAGCTACCACATTGGCTTTACCTGGGTGATAATTAATCGAACAATCGTAGTCCTTAATCAGTTCCAACCACCTTCTCTGTCTCATGTTCAAATCCTTCTGCGTGAATATGTACTTCAAGCTCTTATGATCCGTATAAATATCGCATTTCTCTCCATACAAGTAATGACGCCATAACTTTAGAGAAAACACTATAGCTGCCAACTCAAGGTCGTGAACTGGATATTTCTGCTCGTGAGGCTTTAGTTGTCTGGAGGCATAAACAATGACTTTGTCATGTTGCATTAATACACAACCCATTACTTTCAAAGAAGCGTCGCTATAGATCACAAAGTTCCTCGCCTCATCTGGCAATGCTAATACTGGAACTGTCACTAACCTCCTTTTCAATTCCTGGAAACTCTGCTCACACTTTTCCGTCCAAATGAACTTATCATTCTTCCTGATCAACTTGGTTATTAGGGATGCAATTTTCGAGAAATCTTTCACAAATCTCTGATAATATCCAGCTAATCCAAGAAAACTTCTTATTTTCGTCGGAGTCTTCGGTTGATCCCACTTTGATACAGCTTCAATCTTTACTGGGTCTACTTTGATACCTTCCTTACTCACCACATGTCCAAGAAACTGTACCTCTGTCAGCCAAAACTCACACTTGTAGAACTTTGCATATAATTGCTTTTCTCTCAACTTCTGAAGGGCAATCTGTAGATGCGTTACGTGATCTTCTGGATTCTTTGAATATATAAGGATGTCATCAATAAATACAATAACAAACTTATCCAGATACTCCTTATACACCCTATTCATAATATCCATAAAAGCCGCTGGCGCATTTGTCAATCCAAAAGACATCACTAAAAACTCATAATGGCCATACCTTGTTCTGAATACAGTCTTGGGGATATATTCGGGCTTTATCTTCAGTTGGTGGTAGCCAAACCTTAAATCAATCTTTGAGAAATAACACGCCCCCTTAAGCTGATCAAACAGATCATCGATGCGTGGCAAGGGATACATGTTCTTTATTGTCAACTTATTCAACTTTCTGTAATCAATAAACAATCTCATGCTTCTATCCTTCTTCTTCACAAATAGCACTGGAGCACCCCCATGGAGAAACACTGGGTCGAATCACTCCCTTATCTAATAGTTCCCGAAGTTTCTTAGCCAATTATTTCATCTCCATTGGGGCCATCCGGTGTGGAGCTTTGGAAACTGGTTCAGCTCCAGGTATCAAATCAATAGAGAACTCTATCTCTCGATCATGTGGCAATCTTGGTAACTCTTATGGGAAGACGTCAGGGAATTCTCTCACTATGGGAATCTCATCCAAAGTAGGGGTCTCTTTTGTTAGTGTAGGTGCCCTAGAGGCAATACATTATTCTTTTAAATCTTTATGTCAGTTGATCATTCAATAAATGTATTTATTATGACTTTAATTACTGCAATATTTTGTTAGCATAATAAATGTCCTTAGAATCATGATACAAATTATATAGTTTAAGTACATGACTTGAACTTGAGATTATATAATATATCATATTCTTAAAGGTCCCTAGTCGAGTATTATTATACAGGACAATAATAATACATAGATAGACTAGTATGTTGTTTGACAAGATAACCACATCTCATTGGTTATAAGTATGGGGATACTAAAGTCAATACATAGGTACATGTGAGAGTACATGGTAATGGACAGACCCACAATAAGATTCTTCATATTTAATAAAGTCATAAGAAAGACTCACAGTGATAATGGTGTAATGATCCTTTGACTTGAAATCATTATATTTATATACGAGGATTAATATACTTTGACTATATTAAAAGTTACTTTTGATCGGGTGATGATAAAGTGGACATCGGGTATATCATGAGTCGTATGAGAAATATGAATGATAGAGAAAGGATTTAACCCTCCTATAATTAGGAGAGATATTATTGGCCTCTTGATTGAGTGAGATTATAAAAGCATGGTCATGCTCAAATAATGATTTGTCTTGATAATCTACTCATGGATCAAGTAAACCCGGATTAAATGTTGAAGAGGATGACTAAATACATGCCTCGAGTTTAATCTATAATATGTATGGTTAAAGGGATTATATTACACGAAAAATATTAATCATGAAAGGTTTTATCTAATCACGATTTAATTATTGTTTAATTAGGTAACAATGATGTATTACTAGATACCGCTCATTGTTTATAATTTTATTAGAGAATAAAATTATTGCCAATTAAATAATAGCATATAGGGTCGCACAAATAGAGCACTTAATGGAATAGTTAATTTAAATTATGGATTTAAATTAATTGATGATTATTTGAATTTTATTATAATTAAGTAAGACTTAATTGAGATAATATAAATTCGAATTAAAAGGAATGTTTTTGCCCATAATAATTAAGTATGACTTAGTTATTAATTAAATAATAGAAATTCATTTTTATTATTTAATCCAATACCTACTAGGGTTGGGCTTTGCTGTTATGGGCCTTTTTAATCAGCCATTATAAATACATAATGATAGGTTAAAGAGGCTTGTACGTTTTTGAGAAAACCCTAGCAGCAAAGAGTGGCAGAGGCAATTCAGATCGTCAAGAAGGAGGCTAGTACATCCATTCCGTAGTCAAGTTCATGAGACGTTCTTGAAGGTGCTCGTGTGGATACCATAGAGGTGTTTCTCCGAGAGGTAGACACAAAGCGTGATAGCTAGGATCTCCGTTGAGTTCGTGAAAGTTAAGCTCTTGAAAGGTATGATTCGTTATCTCCATAATCTTCCCATAATTATACATGGATCGTGTTTTTGGGTTTAGAAAATTTTTGTTTTATTTACGTTTATCCGCTGCATTTTATGCCTTCGGAACCCAACAATAGCGTCAGAGCTACGTGTATAAGGGGCTGATTTGGTTACGTGTTTACTGTATTTTTACAAGTATGCATGTGTGATGAGTCTGCCATGATAACAGTTATGTTATATGAGTCTACCATGATAACAGTTATGTTATATGAATGATATGATGAATCTGTTAATGATCTATATGATGATACTAGTATGTTTAAGATCTGCCATAACCCATATGTATGCGATCTCTTAAAATATGTATACTGATACTTGTTTTTGGTAACTGGGATATGGATCGTGTGTATACTGATACATGCTTCTGGAATAGTATTCTGATACATGTTTTGCTAGTATTCTGATACTTGATTTTGAAAAAATTTCTGCCATTGGGAGGCTCGCTGCCCCCCCGAACCCCCCAGCGACCTCACCGCGGAGGTCGATCCACGTGCTTAGGGTTTCATTTTTAATTTGTGCTTATGACATATGCTTTACTTATTTAATATTCTTGATTGGATCATGATAAGTGATAAATAGTATGTCATCTTTATATGATCTATCATGTTCTTTAATGGTTACTTGAGCATGGTGCATAGTTATGGCCTTAAGACCTTAGTTGTAATGGTTTATTCTTTTGGTTTGTAATAAATACGACTTGCATGTCGTTTTCTATTTGTAGTTGTTTTATCTCGAATGTAACTCAAGTTCTTTTGTAAGTTCATTAGTATAATTCTTAATGTAACATCCAAGAAGGACAAGGGAAAGAGGAGGCATTCTATGGAGGCCAAGGAGATAATGGAAGCAATAGAGAAGACATATGTAATAGTTATTTTTACACCATAGATTGACCTTGATCTTTTCATTAGCCTGAAAAGATCACATAGGATTGGGCCATAACTATTACACGTTTACTTTACGCACGTTTCATATGATGTATAAATAGTATGTGTAGAGTAGAAAATGCATGTTTTAATTAGATTAATGATGCATGTATGTATTAGATACATCACCCATGCCATGCCTTTAAACAAGATAAAATCTGTAACGACTCAAGATTTAAAATTAACAAACAATCATGAGATTCTCGTGTTTATGAAACACGGAATAAAATATGAATTTACTTTATTTCTGACATGGGGCGATTTTGTCAACAATGGGTTCATAGAACTTGTAAGGCTGTGGGTTTTAAGCGAGACCGATGTGACTCCTCCACTACCTGGAAATCAAACCATTGACGAGTATTGATTTGAAGTATTTTATTTAAGGAAAAATTGGGCATCTCTTTATGATGGGATCATGATCGTTCTAAATCAAAAATCCCTAAGTAAAAATATTAAGTTTTAATCAGATGTTTTCCAATGAATGAACACTCATTAAATCCTAGATCGATAAGGGGAAGGGCTGTCAGTGGCAGGGGACTCCTATCTATCATGGTGAAATGCGACAAATATAAACGGTTATATTCGGACATTGTATCATTTGGTCTAACTTAACCGAGTCATCATAATAAGGTGAATATAAACGGTTATATTCAACTATTATGAACTTAGAAGCATAGAGTTTGGTTAAAAATCTATTAGATAGATAAGATCAATTATTGTTCACCAAATTATCCAAGAATTATATATGATATAATTGACAACTGTTGTCTACCTAAATAATCATGTTTTAAGGATACCAGTGGTTGACTTAGAACATGACGAAATATGGATCTTGGCTCACTAGAAAGATTTATGGGATATACTTTCCGAATTAATAGTTAGGGCTATTAATTTGATAAAAAAATAGTGGGAGATATATTATGTATATATCATAATCATATGAACATAAAATTTTAACTCAGACAATCTAATGTTTATTTTGCGCTTTTATTATTGTAGATACTGAGTAATGGCAAACAACACAAACACACTATCTGTACGTTCAGTCCTTGAGAAGGACAAGCTGACAGGAGGAAACAACTTCCTAGACTGGCAGAGGAATTTGAGGATTGTCCTCAGGCAGGAGCGCAAGCTTCATGTCATTGATATTCCTCCTCCAGGCCCCCTTCCTGAGGGTGCTACTGCTGATGAATGAGCAGCATGCACAAGGGATGAGAATGATGCAAATGATGTTGCATGTCTTATGTTGGCAACTATGAGTGCTGAGCTTTAAAGACATCATGTGCATATGGATGCATATATTATCAATGAGCACTTGCAAAGTATGTTTGCAAGCCAAACTTGTCAAGAAAGGTTCAACACGAGCAAGTCACTTTTTAATTGCAAACAAGGGGCGAGTGAACCAGTTGGCCCACATGTTCTGAAGATGATTGGTTACATTGAGTACCTTGAAACTTTGGGTTTCCTGATTGGTCCGGAAACTGGTATTGACCTAATCATGAATTCTTTGAACAACAAATTCACTCAGTTTGTTATGAACTACAATATGAATGAATTTGACAAAACTCCTACTGAATTGTTGCATATGTTGAGAACATATGAGACCAACATGAAGACAGTTGAACCTGCTCCCATACTGATGGTAGGAAATAAAGATAAGGCCAAAGGGAAGGGCAAATGGAAGGGTAAGAAGAAGATTGGATCTGATTCTACACCCAAGCCAAAGCCAGGTCCCAAACAGGCTTTAAAGCCTAAAGGTGGTGTGGCCAAGGGTGAATGTCACAACTGTAAGAAAGATGGTCAATGAAAGAGAAACTGTCCAATTTACTTGGAGGATCTGAAGAAAAAGAAAGCAGTTCAGATTTCTGGATCAGGTATTTATGTTATAGAAGTCAATTTGTCTATTTCTACATCTTGGGTATTTGATACTGGATGTGCTTCTCACATTTGTATAAATGTGCGGGGCCTGCAGAGAAGTAGAACTTTGGCTAAGGGAGAAGTGGACCTAAGAGTAGGCAATGGAGCAAAAGTTGCTGCTTTAGCTGTAGGGACTTATTATTTATCTATGCCCTCTGGGCTTGTTTTAGAACTAGAAGACTGTTTTACGTGCCTGCGATTCGCAGAAACATTATTTCTGTTTCTTGTTTGGACAAGAAAGGTTTTTCGTTTACAATAAAGAAAAACAGTTGCTCTTTTGCTTTGAATGATTTAACCTATGGTGTTGCGCGTTTATTTAATGGTTTATATGTTCTTAATTTAGATAACCCTGTCTGTAATATAGAAAACAAACGACTTAAATTGAATGACTCAAATCAAACATACCTCTGGCATTGTCGTCTAGGCCACATAAATGAGAAACGCATATCCAAATTACATAAGGATGGATACTTGGATAAGTTTGATTTTGAATCATACCAAGAATGCGAATCTTGTTTATTTGGTAAGATGACTAAAGCTCCTTTCACTGGTAAGGGTCAAAGGGCCACTAAACGTCTGGAGCTAATACATAGTAATGTATGTGGCCCAATGCGTGTAATGGCTAGAGGAGGCTACTACTACTTCATAACATTTACTGATGATTTCAGTAGATATGGATATGTATATCTTATGAAGAACAAATCCGATTCTTTTGAAAAATTTAAAGAATACAAGGTTGAAGTAGAGAAGCAAATTGGCGGAGATGCAAGTATTAAGATCTTACGATCCGATCGTGGGGGTGAATACTTAAGCACCGAATATAGAGAGTATTTGAAAGAGTAAGGTATTGTATCACAACTCACTCCTCCAGGAACACCTCAATGGAATGGAGTTTCAGAGAGGAGAAATCGCACCTTGTTGGACATGGTGCGATCGATGATGAGTCATGCGGATCTTCCAATTAGTTTCTGGGGTTACGCTCTAGAAACAGCGGCTTTCACACTTAACCGTCTTCCTACTAAGAAGGTTCAAAAGACTCCATGTAAGATATGGAAGGAGAAACGGTCAGGCATGAACTTTATGAAAGTTTGGGGATGTAAGGCGTTTGTGAAACGTCAAGAATCTGACAAGCTTGGACCTAAATCCGAAGAGTGCATTTTTGTAGGATACCCTAATGAAACAAAGGCGTATTATTTTTATAGTCCTTCTGAGCAGAAAGTGTTTATTGCTCGAGATGCTGTCTTCATGGAAAGAGATTTTGTTTCCAAAAGAAACAGTGGGAGAACTATAGATCTCGATGAAGATCGAGAACCGCAAAATAGCATTGAACCTGAAGTGGAACAAGAGCAGAATAATGATAATGCTCAACAAACACAACTTGTTCGTAGATCTGGTAGATTTCACCATGAGCCAGAGAGATATGGATTTCTCATGACTCAGTGTTGTGATTTTATGCTCATAGATGAAGATGAGCCTCTCACATACCAAGATGCTATGAACAGTCCAGACTCTAAGAGATGGCTTGAAGCCATGAAATCCGAGATAGATTCCATGTACGAAAACCAAGTATGGACTTTGGTTGATCCACCTGAAGGGGTAAAACCCATAGGGTGCAAATGGGTTTTTAAGAAGAAAAAGGGCATGGATGGAAATGTTCAGACCTATAAAGCTAGGCTGGTTGCAAAAGGTTTCAAACAAATTCATGGTATTGACTATGATGAAACTTTCTCACCAGTGGCTATAGTCAAGTCTATAAGGATTTTACTTGCCATTGCAGCATTCCATGATTTTGAAATCTGGCAAATGGATATCAAAATAGCCTTCCTTAATGGAAGCCTTGAAGATGATGTGTACATGACACAACCTGAGGGTTTTGTCGATCCAAGGAATGCTGGCAAGGTATGTAAATTGCGTCGATCCATTTATGGATTGAAGCAATCCTCTAGGAGATGGAATATCCGTTTTGATGAAATAGTCACAGAGTATGGCTTTGTTCAAAAAGAAGATGAACCGTGTGTTTACAAGAAGGTTAGTGGGAGCTATGTGGCATTCATAGTACTATATATTGATAATATACTACTAATGGGGAATAACATACCTTCTCTAAAGGCTGTTAAGACTTGGTTAGGGAGCAATTTCTCCATTAAAGACTTAGGAGATGCATCCTACATTCTAGGAATGAGGATCTATAGAGAAAGATCTAGAAGGATGACCGGTCTAAGTGAGAGCACATACATTGATAAGGTTTTGCATCATTTTGGAATGCAAAATGCAAAAAGGGGATATATCCCCGTGTCTCAAGGGATAACGATCTCTAAGGACCAGTGTCCGAAATTATTGGATGAGAAGGACCACATGAATAAAGTTCCATATGCTTCGGCAATTGGATCTATCATGTATGTAATGGTATGTACTCGCCCAGATGTCTCGTATGCTTTGAGCATGACGAGCAGATACCAGTCTAATCCGGTGAAGGTCACTGGACGACAGTTAAGAATATTCTTAAGTACCTAAAAAGAACTAAAGATTCATTCTTGGTGTATGGAGGAGAAGAGAAACTCGTTATAAAAGGTTACACCGATGCAAGTTTCCAAACAGACATAGATGATACTGTATCACAATCTGGTTTTGTGTTTTGTCTAAACGGAGGTGCTGTAAGCTGGAAGAGTTCAAAGCAAGAAACAGTAGCTGATTCTACAATGGAGGCTGAGTACATTGCAGCTTGTGAAGCAGCTAATGAGGCCATTTGGATTCGAAAGTTCATTTCTGATTTGGGAGTGGTTCCATCGATCGAAGATCCCATTGATCTATATTGCGATAATAATGGAGCCATTGCACAGGCTAAAGAACCTAGATCACACTCCCGGGCTAAACATATACTCAGGAGATTTCACCTTATTCGAGAGATTAATGAAAGGGGTGATATACACATATGTAAAGTGCACACAAATGATAACATTACAGACCCACTGACCAAAGGCTTGTAGCAGCAGAAGCACGATGGTCACACTAGTTCCATGGGTATTAGATATATGGGTGATTGGCTCTAGTGCAAGTGGGAGATTGTTAGTGTAGGTGCCCTAGAGGCAATACATTATTCTTTTAAATCTTTATGTCAGTTGATGTCACACCCCCAACTTAAACAGCAAAATAAATATAGCTATTACATCATTTTAATGAAGAATACACAACCAAATCCAAGATCTTATAGTTTAGGGTTTGGAACAGCCCAACACTACCAACTATTACATCTGATTACAAATACCGAGTCCTCACACAGCTATTATTACTTATTCTACCTGAGCTCGAACATAAGCATCAACATCACAGGTCTTACGGGCAGTCTGCTTGAATCTAACCATAGCTGCTAGCTGTAATATCAGGGTAAAGCAAGGAGTGAGCCAAATGCTCAACAAGTGCTAACAGTACGACACAAAACATAAATTGAGATATACTTTTAAGAATGACAATGGAAAGACATAACTAATGATAACGAGAGATAAAATTATGTGAGATGGCATCATTTTGCTTGCATCAAAACAATTTTAAAATCATGTCTTAATCAAAATCATTTTATGACGCTACGGATTACAGCCGGTGATCAGCCGCGAAGTAATCCCGAACCTTGCTGGGTTCTAAAACATTAACGGGAATCCCTAGGAAACTTTTAAGCCTAATATAAGTGTGGAAAGGACTCGCGTCTCAATCCAGATCCACTATTCAAAGAAAACATTTATCCCCCTGTGGGACTGAAAACCCACATTTTATTTATTTCAAAAAAAAAACTGATGCCGAATTATAACAAAGTCTCTTTTAACAGTAAACATATTTATCAAGGGATTATAGATCAACTCGAAACACGGGAAATATGGTACTAAATCTCAGAGCCATGATTCACAAAACTAAACTCTATTAGGGTAACTGAATGGTTTTCATGTATCAAAGTTTGGACAAGGGAATTTAGTGAGGCTATTGGATATGATGAAAGGAAGTGCCAAATTGGGCTTAAAGCAATGGTTTCTCATCAAGGTTCAAGTGCTGGATCATCAAGAATGTAGGCTTCATGAATACTAAGGGTGTTAAGGTATGAAGAAATGATTTTTAGCTCAGGATATATCAGAATTGACAAGCTTTAGGATAAGAAAGAGGGTATCAATCAATGAGGAATCATGTTGGTAAGTTTCTGACTATCAGAGTTCAAGGTAAGGTTCTATAGGGGTTCAAGTATCAGGATGAGATATCAATACTTAGGAATCATCAGTATATTAATCAAGAGGATCAATCAAGTAATATAACAACTCTTTATTTTATCATGGCATTTAACTATCATGAAAAGACTTTTGAACGACTTGCAATACATACTCGAGGGTTCATGGCATTTCTATATAATTCAAAGATAAGCGAGATATAAGCTTGATTTAAACATATCAAAATGGCTCAGGATGATTGCATCGATATATATGAACTGTTTATAGTAAATATGAAGGTCAAGTTGAATCACTTGCCTTGAGATAGGCTGGTCTGGTCTGACTGGTAGGAGCAACAACTGGAGCTTCACTCGACCTTTATGGCAAGTTTTCCCTCGTCTCGAGATCCTACATAAATAATAATAATCCTCATTATAATATATTCTTACCATCTTAACCTATTTATAACCCGAAATTAAACATGGATGGCACTTAGGCCTATACGCACCTAATTTATATCCACCTTTATATTTCAAATGTACACATGTAGCCAAATAATCACATATCGTATATTAATATCAAATAACACCATATATACCATAATGCAACACTAGGCTTGGATGATCTCGACTCACCACTTAAGTCACTTGGTCGCTAAACTAGACAAAGTCTTCAAATTTTGGCTCCCTAACTCGATGTGCCTTTCCTAAATTATCCAAAACCTATTGACCCTCACTTGTGCCTTTTGCTCTACTGACCTTATACTATCTTACAACTA
Source organism: Apium graveolens (assembly GCF_009905375.1). Taxonomy (NCBI): domain Eukaryota; kingdom Viridiplantae; phylum Streptophyta; class Magnoliopsida; order Apiales; family Apiaceae; genus Apium; species Apium graveolens. The sequence goes on along the minus strand of NC_133647.1, from coordinate 152,599,861 downwards.
TGGTGGTCGACCTAATACTCACATCTAAGTATTCTAAAACTACGTGATAAGTGATAGTGCTCACTGGTGCAGATTTCAGAATGACAACTATAGTTTTTTGAGTGCATTAGGCACTCTTAAACTACAAGTTTTCCTTCAAAACTTTTACACAAGAGTCTCCTGACCTAAGGTCATCTCACAAGCTTGATGTGGCTCAAGGGCCTGTCTTGGGCCTTCTTGGGCCTAAGCTAAAAGTCCAAGGTTCCCCTGCTTTTCTGGGCAGAAAACGCCCTGACTTGAATTAACTTGTGACACATGGTTCTAACTCATATCCTATAAACTATGGTTGGAAAAACTTCTCTGACACTCCCTCTAACTAAGGCCCAATTGGGCCTAATGAGGGCCTACCCATGACATGGTCAAATCTCCCTATTTCTAAGTTGCAAGAAAACTGTCCCCTGCTGGACAGATTTTGTGATTCTACTTGTGCACCTAACCAAATCACATGCAAACCTCCAACTAACTCCTAAAACCTTTTGTATACTCCCAATACTAACTTCTGGTGGCTTGGGCCTCAAAGTGCACATCAATGACATGGTCAAAACTCACTCTAAACCTCAGGGTACTAAACTGATTTTCTGCAGAAACTATAACTCTCATTTTCCAAGGTTTTGACTTGACAAACTCACTAACAACAACTCAATACTTAAACCAGGACTTATACATGGTAATATACTGAACTAACTACCTTATTCTCAAAATAACCTTGGGTGAGATCATCCATGCCCAAAAACAACAACATGCAACTAAATATATAACATGCAACTCATGGAAAGCACATAACAAGATTTCGGCTAGGCATAAAGTTTTAAATGCTTGCAAAATCGACTTGCACCTAATACTCACCCTTAATAATCATGAAATATAACTTCTTTTAAGTATTAATAAGAAATTTATCATGGAAACAATCTATTTTAAGCAAACCTATTTCGCATTTATAGATTTTTAAACATAACAACATGATTTCGAAAAGAATATCATGCAAAACATGGTTGATCATCATTTTAATGTCTTAAAACTAGCATGCATGGCTAAACATAAATATATAATGAAAATTCAGTAGCATGCAAAGGATTTTAAAGCATGATATCTCCATAAAACACTTAGTTAGCACATATACATAATATATCTCATAGAAAGCTCTTGAATTCACAAGAATCAAGAGTTTCTCTTTGGATATCACATAAGAACTACACATACATCCATGGAACTTCAACTTCCAAGTCTCAAAACACTTGGAAAGGATATAAGATGAATGTAGGTAAAAGATTTACACTTGGGAAGATGAAGAATGAATTGAAAAATGGAAGGGGGTGGGGGATTTGGCCTTCGGCCGAGAGCAAGGTAGGAGGGGGAAAAGAGAGAAAATTTGTGGTGTGTTGGAGTGTGGAATGAGTGGAATGATTTCTCCCACTTTGATTTTTTTGTTTTATGCTTTTTGGTTGACAAATAATGAGTGGAAGTGAGAACTTACAAAAATGTCCTTTAGCTAAAGTTAGGCCATTTTGCATGCAAGGCTAATGTAGTAATTTGGTAATAATCAAATGAGTTAGTGGGGTTGGAAAAGTCTTATTTGCCCTTTGAGAGAATAGAAGGGTGATTTGCATGCATGGTCTCTTATGTAATTTGATAAATATGATAACTAAAATTTATAATGATTTATTTTTATAAAATAAAATACAAATTCAAAAATTATAAAATTTATACCATAAAATAAATTGAATTTTTAGAGACTTTATAACATCATTTTCAAAATTTGCGAACAAAATACCTTTTAAAAGAAATTTTTTCCAAAGCTTAGAATATTCCTTATAAATCAGAAATAAAGAAATTAAATAAACTCTTGCTTTGAAAAATCATATACTACACACAGCAAATTTATAATGCAAAAATTTTCACTCACACTAGCGTATAATCATTGAATATATTTTCATTTGACTTTAATATTATACCAAATCCACAAATAATATTACATAAAATGCCAGTCATAACATCCTCTCCCCCTTAAGGGATTCTGTCCCCAGAATCTAAGAGAAAAGATGAGGATGCCGGGAACGCATATCAGACTCTAACTCCAAGTCGATTCTTCGACCTTAGGGTTCCTCCAAAGCACTTTTACTAACTTTACCGACTTATTCCTAAGACTCTTTACTTGCCAGTCGAGTATTTTAACCGGTTGCTCCACAAATGACAGGTCTGCCTGAATTTATTCAGGTTCATACTCTATCACATGGCTAGCGTCAGGATTGTACTTCTTAAGCAACGACACATGGAACACATTATGCACATGCTGATACTGAGGTGGTAAGGCCAACTCGTAGGCCACCTTTCCTACTTGACTCAAAATCTCAAAAGGACCTATGTATCTAGGTGCTAACTTCCCTTTCTTGCCAAATCTCATCAACCCTTTTCTAGGTGACACCTTCAGCAACACAGCTTCGCCAATTTGGATTTGAACGTCCTTACGTGCTGGATCCGCATACTTCCTCTGTCTATCTTGAGCAGCAAGCAACCTTTTCTGAATTAACTTGACCGAGTCATGCAACTGTTGTACCAAATCCGAGCCGAGAATTCTTCCTTCTCCTACTTCATCCCAACTTGTTGGTGATCTACATTTTCGCCCGTACAAAGCTTCGCATGGTGGCATGCCGATACTGGAATGATAGCTGTTGTTGTAAGAGAATTCAATCAACGGCAAGTGATCGTCCCAACTTCCTGCAAAATCGATTGCACAACTGTGCAACATGTCTTCGATTGTTTGAATTGTCCTTTCGCTCTGACCATCAGTCTGCGGGTGGTATGACGTGCTCATATTCAACTTCGTGCCAAGACATTCCTGAAATTACTTCCAGAATCTCGAGTTAAATCGGGGATCTCTGTCTGAAACTATTGATACGGGTACTCCATGACTTAGTACGATTTCGCGCACATACAGATGAACCAACTTGTCCAGTGACGACTTTTCATTTATTGGAAGCAAATGCGCCAACTTCGTAAGACGATCAACTATAACCCATATTGCGTCATGTCCGGATTTCGTTCGCGGTAGTCCTACTATAAAGTCCATAGCGATATTTTCCCATTTCCATTCTGGAATCTTCAGGGGCTGAATTAATCCGCTTGGTCGTTGATGTTCTGCCTTTACTTTCTGACAAGTATAGCACTTCGCAACCCATTCTGCCACGTCTCGCTTCATATTTGGCCACCAAAAGTTCTTCTTTAAGTCTCGATACATCTTGGTGCTTCCCGGGTGGATTGAAAATTTCGAATTGTGGGCTTCATGGAGGATCTCATTCTTTAATTCAAGTACATGGGGAATCCATATTCTGGATGAAAACCTTAGTATCCCTTGCTCATCCCTTTAAGTATTAATCTCCTCTCCAGATAACTGATTCTTCTCTTTCTCCATTACTTCTTCTTGACACTTCTTTATCCTTTCCACTAGTGTTGGCTGAAAGGTCATTGCACGATAAACTTCCTCGACTTTTCCATAAGCACAAAGTTCCAATTCCAGTTTTTCGATTTCTTCAGATAACTCTTTTGATGTTATCATCATATTCAATCTCTCCTTCCTACTCAGAGCATCGGCCACTACGTTCGCCTTTCCAGGATGGTAATTTATCGAGCAGTCATAGTCCTTGATCAATTCTAGCCATCTCCTCTGCCTCATATTGAGCTCTTTCTGAGTAAAAATGTACTTTAAACTCTTGTGATCCGTGTAGATTTCACACTTCTCTCCATAGAGGTAATTTCTCCAAATCTTAAGTGCGAACACTATGGCGGCTAGTTCTAAGTCATGCGTCGGGTACTTTAACTTATGCGGCTTCAACTGTCTTGACGCATATGCGATCACTTTACTGTGTTGCATCAACACACAACCCAAACCCTTATGTGAAGCGTCGCTGAATATTACAAAATTCCCTTGATCATCTGGAAGTACCAACACCGGAGCTGTTATCAACTTCTGCTTTAACTCTTGAAAGCTATCTTCACATTCTGCACTCCATTCAAACTTTTGATTCTTTCTGGGTAACTTGGTCAATGGCATGGCGATCTTCGAGAAATCCTTGATGAATCTTCTATAGTATCCGGCCAATCCTAGAAAACTTTGTACTTCTGTAGGAGTCTTTGGCCTCTCCCAACTCATAACTGCCTCAATCTTTGCCGGATCCAATTTAACTCCCTCATTTCCAATAACATGCCCCAAAAATTGAACTTCCTTTAACCAAAACTCACATTTGGTAAACTTGGCATATAACTTCTCTTGTCGGAGTATCTCCAATGCTATCCAGAGGTGTTGCTTATGTTCTTCTTCCGACTTAGAATAAATAAGGATGTCATCAATGAATACCACGACAAATTTGTCCAAATACTTCTTAAATACTCGATTCATCAGATCCATAAATACGGCCGGAGCGTTGGTCAATCCAAACGGCATTACTAGGAATTCATAATGCCCATATATGGTCCTGAATGCGGTCTTAGGAATATCTTCTTCTTTGATCTTTAATTGATGGTATCCCGATCTCAAATCAATCTTTGAAAAGCATTTTGCTCCCTTCAACTGATCAAAAAGGTCATCTATCCTTGGTAGCGGGTAGCGGTTCTTGATCGTCACCTTATTCAACTCCCGGTAATCTATGCATAGAGGCATACTCCCATCTTTCTTCTTTACAAACAGAACAGGTGCTCCCCATGGCGACGTACTTGGTCGTATCACTCCTTTATCCCATAATTCTTGTAGCTGGCTCGCCAACTCTTTCATTTCTGTTGGTGCTATCCTATAGGGGGCCTTTGAAACTGGTTCCGTGCCTGGAGCAAGGTTGATCTCGAACTCAATTTGTCGATCTGGTGGTAAGCCTGGTAGTTCGTCGGGAAACACATCGGGGAACTCGCTAACTACAGGAATATCTTCCATGCTGAGGCTGCCTCTCTCTGAATCGACTACATATGCCAGGAACGACTCACAACCTTTTCTAAGTAACTTCTTAGCCTGAACAATTGTAAGAAATAGTTGTTCTTGCCTCTGCCCCTTAAATACTACCTTTTCTCCACTCTTCGTCTTTAAATACACTCTCTTGGTCTTACAATTTATCTGAGCGCTATTCTCTCCTAACCAATCCATTCCTAAAATTATATCAAACTCTCCCAACTTGACGAGTATCAAGTCGGCTGAGAACTTATACCCCGAAATATCAATCTCACACTTTGGAAAAAATTGATTCACAGGAATCTTCTCTTGGTTCACAATTACCACATTTACTACCTCACTCATAACCATTTTATCACATTGGAGCTTATCAACAAAAGATTCTGATATGAAAGATCTTGTTGCTCCCGAATCAATCAATACTTTAGCTTTGACAATATTGAGTAAAAGTGTACCTGCTATCACCTCCGAATTCTGTACAGCATCCTTCATCTTCAAATCAAATGTCCTTGCTGTTGCTTGTGGGGTTGGTGTAGGTGGTGGAGGTAATGCCAATACCTCAGCTGGCACGCTTGCACTGGTGCTTGCCACGTTCATCAGAGCTTTGACTGGTCCGGTTGCCTTACACTCCCTAGCCATGTGTCCAGTCTTCCCACACTTGTAGCACGTAACTCCTGGCTTCGGCATCTTGCACTCATTTGCCAAATGTCCCTTCTGATTGCACCTATAACAGGTCATGCTCAGCTTATTGCATACTCCGGGGTGCCTTCTTCCACAGTGCTTGCATTCCGGTCTCTGGAACCTGTTTTCTCCAACTTGCCCTTGGCTTGCCTGGTTGTTCCCTTTTGATTCTTGCCTTTTGCCCAAATTTCCCTTCTTTTGAAAATTTCCGCCCTTCTGGAAACCAATCCTCTTTATATTCCGATCTTGCGAACTTCCGGCTTCAGACTTTTCTCCATAAAATGGAACCTTCCTCTTCTTGTTATCCCTCTCTTTCCTTGACTGCATCCCATTATTCTCAATCAGAGCAGCTTTCTGTACTACTCCCGCATAAGTTTCAAGCTCAAACATAGCCACCCTATCTCTAATCCAAGGCTCCAATCCTTGCTGAAATTTCTTTACTTTTTCCTCCTCAGTGCTGGTATACTTTGTCACAAACCTTGACAACTCAGTGAACTTCTTCTCATACTCCAATACAGTCATGTTCCCTTACTTCAACTCAAGAAATTTTAGCTCCATCAGATTCTGCATGTACTTAGGGTAATACTTGTCTATAAATAACTTCTTAAATCTCTCCCAAGAAACCTGCTAAGTGACTTCCATAGCCTTTACTGATTCCCACCAATAGATGACTTCTCCCTTCAAGAAGTAAGTAGCATACGGCGTCTTCTGATCGTCTCCTAACTGTACTAACTCAAAAGCCCTTTCCATCTCCTTGATCCATGTGTTAGCTATCACTGGATCAGTGGTATCATGAAATACAGGTGGATTCACATTCTGAAAAGCCTTGAAAGTGATAATTTGTCTAGGTGGTACTGGTGGTTCAGGTGGTTGGTGTGGCTCACGGTTATCTTGGTTTTCAATTCGTTGTTGAAGAGTTAGTTGTTGTTGAGCTATAGCATTGGTTTGCTGTTGTAAGGTTTCCAGTAGTCGAAGAATATTTGGGTCTGTGGTGGAGGTGGTTGTTGGGTTCTTCTTTTTGGGAGGCATGATCCTGAAATAAGAGTTGTGTCAAAACAGATATGAATGATAAAATGATTTAAGGGTATCGCATGGCATTCTCATTTACATATGGGGTCAAGTTTCCAAATTAAGCAGATATGATGATAAAAACATAAAATAACAGTTGAGAGCAAATGGAACGATAGCACATAATTGTTGAAATTTTAAAGGTCACAGTACATAGGATTGGGACAAAGTCTGATTCTAGGAATAACAGGCTTATTTAAAGGAAACAACGGAAACAACTGGGGATTCCATAGAGTCTGATAGTACAACAACATGAAAGGTAAATGGAAAGAACTAAGGTTCCACTCCATCTGAATGGGGCTTGGTAGTCTTTTCCTCTCGAAGCGTCTTCACAATACTCTGGAGCTCATCCGCCACCATCTGAATGACATACTGGCTGGTACGGTCCCGGTGTGCTGGCATCTCCTCAAGCTTAGTGTTGACGTACTGAACCAAGGTCTCAAGTCTCGCAGTCATCTGCTCCTTGGGCTTCCCTTCGTAGTTTCGGCTGTCCGGATACACGTTCTTCAGTCGGTATATCAGTCGGTCGTACTTGCCCTGAAGCATTTCAAACTCGCGCCTCAACTCAGCATACATGGAGAAAGCAATAGTGTCGTCCGACCCAGAGGATGACGAGGAATGTGCCCTTTGCTGACAACAAATAAGAGGAGTATTAATAATAATTTACTTAACCTACTCTCTCGCATAATATCTATAACCTACACACAAATCCTATAACCTATTTGGGCTATCCAGGGACTCTAAACCGTAGCTCTGATACCAAAACCTGTCACACCCCCAACTTAAACAGCAAAATAAATATAGCTATTACATCATTTTAATGAAGAATACACAACCAAATCCAAGATCTTATAGTTTAGGGTTTGGAACAGCCCGACACTAACAACTATTACATCTGATTACAAATACCGAGTCCTCACACAGCTATTATTACTTATTCTACCTGAGCTCGAACATAAGCATCAGCATCACAGGTCTTACGGGCAGTCTGCTTGAATCTAACCATAGCTGCTAGCTGTAATATCAGGATAAAGCAATGAGTGAGCCAAATGCTCAACAAATGCTAACAGTACGACATAAAACATAAATTGAGATATACTTTTAAGAATGACAATGGAAAGACATAACTAATGATAACGAGAGATAAAATTATGTGAGATGGCATCATTTTGCTTGCATCAAAACAATTTTAAAATCATGTCTTAATCAAAATCATTTTATGACGCTACAGATTACAGCCGGTGATCAGCCGCGAAGTAATCCCGAACCTTGCTGGGTTCTAAAACATTAACGGGAATCCCTAGGCAACTTTTAAGCCTAATATAAGTGTGGAAAGGACTCGCGTCTCAGTCCAGATCCACTATTCAAAGAAAACATTTATCCCCCTTTGGGACTGAAAACCTACATTTTATTTATTTCAAAAAAAAACTGATGCCGAATTATAACAAAGTCTCTTTTAACAGTAAACATTTTTATCAAGGGATTATAGATCAACTCGAAACACGGGAAATATGGTACTAAATCTCAGAGCCATGATTCACAAAACTAAACTCTATTAGGGTAACTGAATGGTTTTCATGTATCAAAGTTTGGACAAGGGAATTTAGTGAGGCTATTGGATATCATGAAAGGAAGTGCCAAATTGGGCTTAAAGCAATGGTTTCTCATCAAGGTTCAAGTGCTGGATCATCAAGAATGCAGGCTTCATGAATACTAAGGGTGTTAAGGTATGAAAAAATGATTTTTAGCTCAGGATATATCAGAATTGACAAGCTTTAGGATAAGAAAGAGGGTATCAATCAATGAGGAATCATGTTGGTAAGTTTCTGACTATTAGAGTTCAAGGTAAGGTTCTATAGGGGTTCAAGTATCAGGATGAGATATCAATACTTAGGAATCATCAGTATGTTAATCAAGGGGATCAATCAAGTAATATAACAACTCTTTATTTTATCATGGCATTTAACTATCATGAAAAGACTTTTAAATGACTTGCAATACATACTCGAGGGTTCATAGCATTTCTATATAATTCAAAGATAAGCGAGAGATACGCTTGATTTAAATATATCAAAATGACTCAGGATGATTGCATCGATATATATGAACTGTTTATAGTAAATATGAAGGTCAAGTTGAATCGCTTGCCTTGAGATAGGCTGGTCTGGTCTGACTGGTAGGAGCAACAACTGGAGCTTCACTCAACCTTTATGGCAAGTTTTCCCTCGTCTCGAGATCCTACATAAATAATAATAATCCTCATTATAATATATTCTTACCATCTTAACCTATTTACAACCCGAAATTAAACATGGATGGCACTTAGGCCTATACGCACCTAATTTATATCCACCTTTATATTTCAAATGTACACATGTAGCCACATAATCACATATCGTATATTAATATCAAATAGCACCATATATACCATAATGCAACACTAGGCTTGGATGATCTCGACTCACCACTTAAGTCACTTGGTCGCTAAACTAGACAAAGTCTTCAAATTTTGGCTCCCTAACTCGATGTGCCTTTCCTAAATTATCCAAAACCTATTGACGCTCACTTGTGCCTTTTGCTCTACTGACCTTATACTATCTTACAACTATGGTGGTCGACCTAATACTCACTTCTAAGTGTTCTAAAACTACGTGATAAGTGATAGTGCTCACTGGTACAGATTTCAGAAACACAACTATAGTTTCTTGAGTGTATTAGGCACTCTTAAACTACAAGTTTTCCTTCAAAACTTTTACACAAGACTCTCCTGACCTAAGGGCATCTCACAAGCTTGATGTGGCCCAAGGACCTGGCTTGGGCCTTCTTGGGCCTAAGCTAAAAACCCAAGGTTCCCCTGCTTTTCTGGGCAGAAAACGCCCTGACTTGAATTAACTTGTGACACATGGTTCTAACTCATATCCTATGAACTATGGTTGGAAAAACTTCTCTGACACTCCCTCTAACTAAGGCCCAATTGGGCCTAATGAGGGCCTACCCATGACATGGTCAAATCTCCCTATTTCTAAGTTACAACAAAACTGTCCCCTGCTGGACAGATTTTGTGATTCTACTTGTACACCTAACCAAATGACATGCAAACCTCCAACCAACTCCTAAAACCTTTTGTATACTCCCAATACTAACTTCTGGTGGCTTGGGCCTCAAAGTGCACATCAATGACATAGTCAAAACTCACTCTAAACCTCAGGGTACTAAACTGATTTTCTGCAGAAACTATAACTCTCATTTTCCAAGGTTTTGACTTGACAAACTCACTAACAACAACTCAATACTTAAACCAAGACTTATACATGGTAATCTACTGAACTAACTCCCTTATTCTCAAAATAACCTTGGGTGAGATCATCCATGCCTAAAAACAACAACATGCAACTAAATATATAACATGCAACTCATGGAAAGCACATAACAAGATTTCGGCTAAGCATAAAGTTTTAAATGCTTGCAAAATCGACTTGCACCTAATACTCACCCTTAATAATCATGAAATATAACTTCTTTTAAGTATTAATAAGAAATTTATCATGGAAACAATCTATTTTAAGCACACCTATTTCGCATTTATAGATTTTTAAACATAACAACATGATTTCGAAAAGAATATCATGCAAAACATGGTTGATCATCATTTTAATGTCTTAAAACTAGCATGCATGGCTAAATATAAATATATAATGAAAATTCAGTAGCATGCAAAGGATTTTAAAGCATGATATCTCCATAAAACACTTAGTTAGCACATATACATAATATATCTCATATAGAGCTCTTGAATTCACAAGAATCAAGAGTTTCTCTTTGGAGATCACATAAGAACTACACATGCATCCATGGAACTTCAACTTCCAAGTCTCAAAACACTTGGAAAGGATATAAGATGAATGTAGGTAAAAGATTTACACTTGGGAAGATGAAGAATGAATTGAAAAATGGAAGGGGGGTGGGGGATTTGGCCTTCGGCCGAGAGCAAGGTGGGAGGGGGAAAAGAGAGAAAATTTGTGGTGTGTTGGAGTGTGGAATGAGTGGAATGATTTCTCCCACTTTGATTTTTTTGTTTTATGCTTTTTGGTTGACAAGTAATGAGTGGAAGTGAGAACTTACAAAAATGTCCTTTAGCTAAAGTTAGGCCATTTTGCATGCAAGGCTAATGTAGTAATTTGGTAATAATCAAATGAGTTAGTGGGGTTGGAAAAGTCTTATTTGCCCTTTGAGAGAATAGAAGGGTGATTTTCATGCATGGTCTCTTATGTAATTTGATAAATATGATAACTAAAATTTATAATAATTTATTTTTATAAAATAAAATACAAGTTCAAAAATTATAAAATTTATACCATAAAATAACTTGGATTTTTAGAGACTTTATAAAATCATTTTCAAAATTTGCGAACAAAATACCTTTTAAAAGAAATTTTTTTCAAAGCTTAGAATATTCCTTATAAATCAGAAATAAAGAAATTAAATAAACTCTTGCTTTAAAAAATCATATACTACACAAAGCAAATTTATAATGCAGAAATTTTCACTCACACTAGCGTACAATCATTGAATATATTTTCATTTGACTTTAATATTATACCAAATCCACAAATAATATTACATAAAATGTCGGTCGTAACAGTTGATCTTTCAATAAATGTATTTATTATGACCTTAATTACTGCAATATTTTGTTAGCATAATAAATGTCCTTAGAATCATGATATAAATTGTATAGTTTAAGTACATGATTTGAACTTGAGATTATATAATATATCATATTCTTAAAGGTCCCTATTCGAGTATTATTATATAGGACAATGATAATATATAGATAGACTAGTATGTTGTTTGACAAGATAACCACATCTCATTGGTTATAAGTATGAGGATACTAAAGTCAATACATAGGTACATGTGAGAGTACATGGTAGTGGACAGACCCACAGTGAGATTCTTCATGTTTAATAAAGTCATAAGAAAGACTCACAGTGATAATGGTGTAACGATCCTTTGACTTGAAATCATTATATTTATATACGAGGATTAATATACTTTGACTACATTAAAAGTTACTTTTGATCGGGTGATGATAAAAGTGGACATCGGGTATATCATGAGTCGTATGAGAAATATGAATGATAGATAAAGGATTTAAGCCTCCTATAATTAGGAGAGATATTATTGGCCTCTTGATTGAGTGAGATTATAAAAGCATGGCCATGCTCAAATAATGATTTGTCTTGATAATCTACTCAAGGATCAAGTAAACCCGGATTAAATGTTGAAGAGGATGACTAAATACATGCCTCGAGTTTAATCTATAATATGTATGGTTAAAGGGATTATATTACACGAAAAACATTAATCATGAAAGGTTTTATCTAATCACGATTTAATTATTGTTTAATTGGGTAACAATGATGTATTACTAGATACCGCTCATTGTTTATAATTTTATTAGAGAATAAAATTATTGCCAATTAAATAATAGCCTATAGGGTCGCACAAATAGAGCACTTAATGGAATAGTTAATTTAAATTATGGATTTAAATTAATTGATGATTATTTGAATTTTATTATAATTAAGTAAGACTTAATTGAGATAATATAAATTCGAATTAAAAGGAATGTTTTTGCCCATAATAATTAAGTATGACTTAGTTATTAATTAAATAATAGAAATCCGTTTTTATTATTTAATCCAATACCTACTAGGGCTGGGCTTTGCTGTTATGGGCCTTTTTAATCAGCCATTATAAATACATAATGATAGGTTAAAGAGGCTTGTACATTTTTGAGAAAACCCTAGCAGCAAAGAGAGGCAGAGGCAATTCAGATCGTCAAAAAGGAGGCTAGTACATCCATTCCGTAGTCAAGTCCGTGAGACGTTCTTGAAGGTGCTCGTGTGGATACCATAGAGGTGTTTCTCCGAGAGGTAGACACAAAGTGTGATAGCTAGGATCTCCATTGAGTTCGTAAAAGTTAAGCTCTTGAAAGGTATGATTCGTTATCTCCATAATCTGCCCATAATTATACATGGATCCTGTTTTTGGGTTTCAAATTTTTTTGTTTTATTTACGTTTATCCGCTGCGTTTTATGCCTTCAGAACCCAACATCTTTCTTCGTATCCACCACGTGATCCAAATACGCCTCACAACCTTGCCGCAACAATCTCTTTGCTTGCATTACTAAAAGGAACTTTTTATCCTGCCTCTGTCCTTGGTAACTGATTCTTTTATTATCTTGGGTATACATAACAACTCTCATTTTCTTACAATCAATATTTTCCTTATATAGAGACAACTAATCCATGCCTAGAATAACATCAAAGTCTCTCAACTTGAAAGGTATTAGGTCAACAGGGAACGTATATCCTGAAATCTCTAAGGAGCATTCATGACAAAGTTGACTTACGGGCACTATATATTTATTAGCCACTTCTATGGTCAAAGGTTCCTCTAAGTCTTCCAACATTAATTGCATTTTATTCACACAATTCACAGATATAAAAGATTTGGACGCTCCCGAATCAAACAGAACGTTAACTAGTACGAAATTAAGAGAAAGCGTACCTGCAACCACATCGAAATCATGAGCTGGAGATTTCTTGGTCATCTTAAATTTTCTAGCTCTAGCAGTACTAGTTGCTGGTCCTTGGGATACGCTCCTTCCAACATTACCTTGGGTCACCGACTTGCAATTCCTAGCTATATATCCCACTTTGCCGCAACTAAAACAAGTTACTCCCTGAGTCTCATACTTGCACTCTGTGAAATAATGACTCTTCTGTCCATACTTAAAACAGTTGATATTTTCTTGGCACTGTCCACTATGCGTCCTCCCACAGGTCTTACAATCAACCACTGACTTACTAACCCTTTGTTATGGATAAAAAACCAAGGTTATTATTTGCTGTATTTATTACTAAGATTCGGGAGCTCAAGGCCTTTAATGGCTGCTCTCGTGTATCGTAGCTTAATTCTGCCTTTACGAGATGCCTACGTATCTCTGTGAATTAGAGAATCAAGCCAAAAAACGTAGTTCTGATTGGTGGGGGTGAGACCCCTTATATAGATGTTGGGAGTCCTTGAATTGGACTTGGTATAGGAGACTTGGTGGGCAAGTCTCATAATTAGAATGGACTTTGGAGTCCTAGATAGTAGGAAACTGATTCCTTATCCTTTTAGGTCCCCTTGAGGCTAATCTCCAAGGATTTATATCCTTATCAGGACTCTTTTCAACATCTGATTTGTCCCTTATTAATTAATTACGAAATTAATTAATAATCAGGGCTTTTGGGCCTTTTTTATTCCATCAGGCCTGATCTGGTCCATCAGGCTTAACCTTTCTGGTCTGAGTATCATATATCTTTTTATTGGGCCTAGCAGCCCACAGCTTGTACAATTAATGCAGTATTTAATTATACAAGCTTAATTTATTTATCCCTATCATTTGCCCCCCAACTTTTGGGAAACATTGATTAGGTTTCGCAGAAGTTAAGTCTATTCGTTCCCTTACAGGGTTTCGTTTTTCCGTAAAGTGTGGAGCGACCTACACATTTACAACGATTTTTCCTTTATTTCTGGATTTTTCCCTAATTTTCTGGGATTTATCCTTAATTTCTGGATTTTTCCCTAATTTTCTGGAATTTTCTGGGATTTTTCCTTATTTTCTGGAATTTTCCCTAATTTTTCTGGGATTTTTCCTTATTTTCTGGAATTTTCCCTAATTTTTCTGGGATTTTTCCTTATTTTCTGGAATTTTCCCTATTTTCTGGATTCTTCAAATTTCCAGCCCTTTTTTCGACCAGGATCCTAGTCGAAATTTCGACCTGGATCCTAGTCGAAAATAGGGGCCAGCCTTGCCATCCTAGTCGAAGGAATTCGACTAGGATCCACGACCTGGAATTCGACCAGGATCCTAGTCGAAATTTCGACCTGGATCTAGGACCTGGAATTCGACCAGGATCCTAGTCGAAATTTCGACCTGGATCTAGGACCTGGAATTCGACCAGGATCCTAGTCGAAAATTCGACCTGGATCTAGGTCGAAAATTCCACCCCTTTTTTTTTAGCTTCTTGTCATGAGCCTATCGACTAGGATTTCGACTAGGATTCTAGTCGATATTTTGACCTGAATCCTGTTCGAAAATTCTTTGATTTTCTTGCTTCCTGGTCGAAGAAATTCGACTAGGATCCACGACCTGGAATTCGAACAGGATCCTAGTCGAACTTCGACCTGGGTTTTTAATCCCCATTTTTTGAAAGATGCTTGGTTTATTCGACCTCATTCCTGGTCGAAGCTTCGACCTCAATTCAGTCCCGTTATTCCAGCTATTTTTGGGTGTCTGCTCGAAAGATTTCGGGCAGGATTCACGACCTGGAATTCGACCTGGATTCTGGTCTTTTTTACCCGTTATTTTCGGGTGTCTGCTTGAAAGATTTCGGGCAGGATTCACGACCTGGATTTCAACCTGGTTCCTGGTCTTTTTTACCCGTTATTTTCGGGTGTCTGCTCGAAAGATTTCGGGCAGGATTCACGACCTGGATTTCGACTTGGTTCCTGGTCTTTCACTAACCTTCTTTATTTAGCTTTAATTTAGGGTATTGTATTTTCCAAATCCTAATTGGATTTGGGCCTGGCCTTTTTGTTGGGCCTTTTAAATTTTACTGAGCTTCTATTATTGGGCTTTTCAAATCTCATTGGGCCTCTTTTATTGGGCTTTATCAAATATTGTTGGGCCTCTCTTTATTGGGCTTTGTCAAATATTACTGGGCCTTCTCATTGGGCTTTATCAAATATTGCTGGGCTTAACACACCCTGTTTAGAATGCCCTAGAATTCCTAGGTATATTCTGGAATATTCTTTTTTCTTGGCCTCTTCTTATGGGCCTTTGTTCTTAATGGGCTTTTCATCCCTTCAACTTCTTTTTCCTCCTATATAAAGGAATGAGGAAAGGCTATTACTCCTCACTTTCTCATTTCTTTGTTTTCTTCTTTATCCTCCTGCTAAGATTCTCAGAGCAATAACAGCAAGTCGGAGCTCAAAGCCTTTTTCAGGAGTGCTTCTTCAGGTAAGATTCCTCCCTTTGCTTTTCGTGTCTATTTTTCCATTGTATGCCATTTTAAGATAGCCTATTTACGTGCCTCATACTTTTTTCAGATGGCCGACAAAAGAATGACTCATTTGGCCAAGATGAACGTGGCTAGAAAGTCCAACGATTTTCCTATTCGATCGAGGTATACTTCCTTAATCGACATGATCAACACTCGAGGGGACGAGTATCCGTCTGATGCGCATCTGGACGCGCACGATCATATCAGTGCTTTACGGGATCCCAAGGAGCTGGAAAAGTTGAGCAGCTGCTTCAAAATCAAGGAGCCTTTTAAGCTAGTTCTTGCGGGTCCGGCCGACAGGGCCTGTCAGTAGAAGAAGGACGCGCTATGCATCTATAGGGATACTCTAAGGGCAGGTATTAGACTCCCTTTTCATCCATTCATTCCTTTGCTACTGGCTGATGTGGGCATCAGCCCTTGCCAACTTCCCCCTAATTCCTGGAGGTTGATTCTGTGTTATCTGTCGCAATGCGCCAAGCACAACGTCCCCACATCTGTTGCTGTCTTCAGGAAGATTTTTCAGTTCAAAAATAGCCCTGATAAAAGTCCGGGTTGGGTTTCTATCAACCAGCGCCCCACTATCCCCCATATCGTGAATGGGAAGTCCATCCCTGACAACAACTTGGGGTGGAAGAAAGATTTTTTGTTTGTTATTTGGGAAGGTGGAGATTGGGGCTCCCTGTTTCGATCATCCTTTGGGCTGGCCGTGGACGGGAGCCCGAATGACATAACTTTGTCTGAGGAGGAGGCTAGAGGTTTCAACCTCCTTACGTAAGACAACGGCACTTCCCATTGTTGGGACCTTATCCGGGAGACCGTCCTGGTAGAACGCGGCCTTTCGCCCGTTAATAAGAAAAGTAAGTTCCCTTTCTTATCTCCTTTATTTCCTGCACTTTTATTTCATTGATTTTCAACTGACTTTGTTTGTTGCAGTGGCTGAGAAGATTGAGGAGGATACCAAGCCGAAGGACCTGGAGACAACCAGGATGAAGAGGGCCGGGAAGATCTTTAAGGACCCTCGACTGGGTGACCGCTTCCCGGAGTTCCTTCTTCAGGCAACGGAGCCAGATGAGGAAGGCCCCAGCCAAGTTCTGCGCACCAAGCAGAGGCCAGGTGCCTATTTTCAACCTGCTTGGGGTATCCGGGGCAAGGACTCAATTGTGGGCAGCACGGCGCTGTCCAAGGAATGGTCTAAGCATTCCATTTCCCCGGTGGATTATCAAGATTTTGTCCTTCAACAGGACTTGGAGGGGAATGAGCTGTTTGGAGCCCAAGCTCTGGCGACGGTACGTACTTTACTTATGCCTTTTACAATTCTCTTTTCTTTCTTTTCTAAACCTTTATTGTTTTCTCTTGCAGGCTAACGCCCATTTTCAAGGGGCAATTCACCAAGCCAAGGCTTGGAAGGTTGGCCTGGAAGATGCCAACAAGAAGTTGGAGGAGGCCAATCAAAAAATTGAGGCCCTTGAAGCTCAATTGGCCTCTTCCACTTCTGACCTGGAGACGGCCCGGGCTGAAAATGTCATCTTGAAGGCGCAGAAGGAAAAAGCCTTTGATGGCTGGATGGACACTCAAGAATTCAAAGACTTGATGGTGGAGCATGACGCCCTTCTTCATCCTGTTAGCTATAAGGAAGGCTGGGACGCTGCTGTGGAGGCCATCCAGGATGAGTTTCCCGAGGTCCTTGAGCAGTTGCCCTTTCCTTGCCCAGTGCGGGTTCCAGAGCTTGGAGGTGTTACTGAAAAGCTTGCTGGTATGATCAAGGATGGAGAGGAGGAAGATTCCCCCGAGGAGGAATTCGAGCCTGTCGCTAAGAAGGCCAGGGTGGAAGAATCTCCCAAAGCAGCGCCTCAACAGCCATCATCTCCTGCCGAGGGAACTTCTACAGGGACTTCGGAGGGGACGACCGAGACGTCCGAAGAAACGACTGAAACTTCCGAAGAGACTTCGGATAGTGGTTCTGAGGAATCTCAGCCTTCCAAGGCCTAGCTTTTTGTATATCTTCTTTTTGAACTTTATTTATATCAGAACTTGTTACCCTTCGGGGTTATGTTTTATACGTTGCTTTTCTTGCCTTTTTCTGTTTTAACTTTACAATCTTAATATGCATTTGAACCTTAAACATCCTTAGATAGAAATAATTTCAAACTCTTTAATATGAAGTCTGGTTTTCCAAAACCTTACATAGCATGGGTTCGACCCTAATCAACAATAACTAGACAATGTAAATTCTACTGAAATATAAAATCCTATGCAAGCAAAGCTTCAAGGTGCTTTTAAACCTACTTGTCAATGACAAGTGAGAATCGTACTTCACCTATCTTACACGTAGTAAACCTTCAGGTTTTGTGCGTGCCAGGTCCTCGGGACTTCAAAACCTTCCATAGTTTCCAGCTTGTAGGTTCCTCTACCCTGAACGCTCTTGACTCTGTACGGCCCTTCCCAATTCGGGGCAAGCTTTCCTTTCTGTCCAACACCAGAAGCCTCTATTTTTCTCAAGACTAGATCTCCTTGTTTAAAAAATCTCTCTTTAACCCTTAGGTTGTAATAGAATGAAGCCTTTTTCTGATATTCTACTATCTTTGCATGTGCCTCATCTCGCACTTCATCAATTAGATCCAGGGCTAACCTCTGCCCTTCCTCATTTTCTACAGCATTGAAAGTCTGAATCCTTGGAGAGGAATGCGATATCTCCACGGGAACTACTGCTTCTGCCCCATATGCCAACATGAAAGGAGTTGCTCCTGTCGTGACTCTACAGGTAGTCCTATAGGCCCATAATATTGGAAGTATCTCATCCACCAAATTATTTCTTGACTTCTCGATCCTCTTTTTTAGTCCATCCAGGATTATCCGATTTGCTACCTCTGCTTGCCCATTGGCTTGCGGGTGAGCCACAGAGGTGAATCGTAACTCAATTTCATTTTCTTCACAATACTTCTTGAATTCCTCATTGTTGAATTGTGTTCCATTGTCAGTGACGAGGATACGGGGAATTCCATATCGGCACATAATGTTTTCCCACAGGAATCGTGCAACCTGCTTAGTTGTGATTTTGGCCAAGGGTTTGGCTTCGATCCACTTGGTGAAATAATCAATGGCTACAATCAAAAATTTCCTTTGTGCCGTGGCCATAGGAAAAGGCCCTAGAATATCCATCCCCCACATGGCAAAGGGAATAGGCGAGTTGATAGAGGTCAGCATCTCGGGGGGTTGTCTAACAACTGGTGCATGCTTCTGACAACGATCACACTTCTTCACATATTCTTTGGCATCAGCCATCATTTCCTGGCCAATAAAAGCCTAAACGAGTTATCTTATGAGCCAAGGCCCTGCCCCCTAAGTGTTGTCCACAAATACCTTCATGCACTTCTTCAAGAGCCAAGCGTGCCTCATCGGGCTTGAGACACCTCAAGTAGGGAACCACGAAAGATCTTTTGTAAAGAATCCCATCTATCAAAGAGTACCTTAGTGCCCGAACAGTTAACTTCCGTGCTTCAGTTGCATCACTTGGCAACCAACCGGTCTGAATGTGAGCCTTGATGGGATCAATACATGACGTCCCCAAGCCTATGGGAGCCACCAGTTTAACATCTATGCTTCGTGTCTTCAAAACATGGAAGTACACACTTCCTGAACTTTCTTCAATCTCAGACGAAGCGAACTTTGATAGCGCATCTGCCTTAACATTTTCTTCCCTTAGAATGTGTTCAACATGGCACTCATTAAATTGGGTCATCACAGCCCTTACTAGGCGGACATACTTAGCCATCATATCATCCCTTGCCTCGAATTCTCCCTTTACGTGGGATATGATCAGCTTCGAGTCTCCACGGACCTTTAAGTTTTTGACTCTAAGTGTCCCAGCTAGACCAAGGCCAGCTATTAGGGCTTCATACTCTGCCTCATTGTTTGTGGTTGGAAAATCTAGCTTCATAGCATACTCAATTAAGAACCTATCAGGGCTTTGCAAAACCAACCCTGCTCCACTGGAATTTGTTTTTGATGCTCCATCAAAATAGAGAACCCAATATTCTTTCTCCTTATCATTCTTCTCCCTGTCCCCATTGTCGACTCCCTTGTCTTGAGGTATGGTATCTTCCTGCCCCCCGACTTCTTGGTTGGGTATGGTACATTCCACCACGAAGTCAGCTAGTGCCTGGGCTTTTATGGCCATACGTGGCTTATACTTGAGATCGAACTCTCCCAACTCTATTGCCCACTTAATCAGTCTCCCACTTGCCTTGGGACTGTGAATGATATTTCTCAGTGGCTGATTTGTTAGCACTTCAATTTGGTGAGCTTGAAAATAAGGACGCAGCTTTCTTGAAGCCATTACCAAGGCTAAAGAGAATTTCTCAATGGCTGAATAATTCAACTCAGCACCATACAAAATTTTGCTGACATAGTATACGGGTTTCTGGACTTTCAGTTCCTCCTTAACCAACACGGCGCTCAAGGCGCTCTCTGAAACAGCCAAGTACAAGAATAAAACTTCATTCAGAACTGGCTTGGCCAACAACGGGGCCTGGCCCATATACTTCTTTAACTCTTCAAATGCCTTCTGATTTTCCTCACTCCATACAAAGTCTTTGATGTTCTTTAGTGACTTGAAAAATGACAAGCACTTGTCTCCTGACTTGGAGATGAATCGTCCTAACGCAGCAACCCTTCCTGTGAGCTTCTGAACATCCTTGACAGTTTTGGGGAGTTCCATGTCCAGGATTGCCTTTATTTTATCGGGGTTTGCCTCAATTCCCCTCTTCGAGACCATCAATCCCAAGAATTTTCCAGATCCTACTCCGAAAGCACACTTCGTCGGATTCAACATCATCTTGTGGTACCTCAGGACCTCAAAAGCTTCCCTTAAATGGGCTATATGATCAGTCTTCACTAGACTCTTGACTAACATGTCATCAACATAGACTTCCATAGTCTTACCAATAAGATCCTTAAAAATTCTATTCACCAACCTTTAATAGGTGGCTCCTGCATTCTTGAGACCAAACGCCATAACAAGATAACAATAAACACCAAAGTCAGTGATAAATGATACCTTTGGAATGTCATCCTTATGTATTTTGATCTGGTTATATCCGCTAAACCCATCCATGAAACTCAGCATCTCATGTCCAGCGGTGGCATCAATCAAAGTATCAATTCTAGGCAGCGGAAAACAGTCTTTGGGGCATGCATCATTCAGATCGGTGAAGTCTATACACATCCTCCACTTTCCATTAGCCTTCTTCACCATTACAGGGTTTGCTAACCACTCCGGAAATTGAATCTCCTCAATGAAACCAGCCTCTAAGAGCTTTTCCACTTCCTGCTTTATAGCCTCTTATCTTTCCGGGGCAAAATTTCTTTTCTTTTGTTTCACTGTCTTCCGGCTTGGATCTACGTTTAGCTTGTGAGTAATTAACTCCGGGTCTATGCCTGGCATATCAGCTGCTGACCATGCAAACACATCACTATTTTCTTGCAAAAATTTCACTAACTTCCCTCTAAGGGGCTCCTCTAATGTGGCTCCAATGAAAGTCGTCCTCTCAGGATTCTCGGGGTCTAAAGGAACCGAAACCAATTCTTCTGCTGGCCTTCCTCTATTCTCATCATTTTCTTGAACATCCATATCTTCAATAGGAAGAACCTGCCCCCCGACTCCATCTGCCCTCAAAGAGGCCACATAACAGCTTCTAGCCATTTTTTGATCTCCTCTCTCTTCTCCAATCCCGTTTCGGGTGGGAAACTTCATGACTGAATGGTAGGAAGAGGGGACTGCCTTGAAGGCATGTATCCCTGTTCTCCCCATGATAGCATTATAAGTTGAACTAGCCTTTACCACCATGAAATCCAGCATCTGCGTTGCTTGCCTTGGCTCCGTACCTATGGTGGTTGGCAATTTGATTATCCCTTCCACAGGACATTCTACTCCAGCAAATCCATATATCGGCATGTCGGTTGGTGTCAACTGGGAGTCGTTATACCCCATCCTTAGAAAGGTGTCGTGGAGCAAGATATCCACAGAAGCACCATTATCCACAAGGACCCTCTTAACCGGGCTATTTCCTATTATTGGTGTTATGACCAGCGGGTCGTCATGGGGAAACTTCACACCCTCTAGGTCGGAATCATCAAAAGCCAATGTTACTTCTGTCCTGGCCCTCTTCGGGGCTTCTCCAACAATATGCATAACCTCTCTAGTATATGCCTTTCTGGAATTTTTGGACAATCCAGCAGCAGTTGGACCTCCAAAGATCGTGTTTATCACAGGCCCTCGAGGTCTCGGCCCTCCATAAATGGTGTTTATAACTGGTCCTCTAGGCTGGGGGTTTCGCCCCTGATCGTCTTGGTCCCTCCTACGATCTTTAAAGTTCTTCCTTTCATTATTATTTCTGTCCCCTCCATCTCCAGTATACTTGTTCAATCTTCCTTTTCGAATCAAAAACTCAATTTCATCTTTCAATTGCCTACACTCATCGGTGTCATGGCCAATATCTTTGTGAAACCTGCAATACTTGCCCTTATCTAGCTTGGCGGGATCAGCCTTCAAGGGCTTAGGCCAGCGAATATCTCTGTCTTTCTCAATCTCCATCAAAATCTGACTTCTGGGAGCATTCAACTTAGCGTATTCAGTGAACTTTTGCCCAGGTCCTCCCTTCTTGGGGGTTGAATCAGGGTTTTGTTCGGTTCTAGGATATTTGTCCTTAGCAATATACTCCAAATCAGTTTTTCGTTTCTTGCCTCCAGTGGGCTCATTACTTACTACGGTCTTCCTCATACTTTCTTCAACCTTGATATACTTCCCTGCCCTCTCTTGGAGCTGCAACATGCTCTCAGGGGGTCGTTTGGCCAAAGACATCTTGAAAAACTCATCCCTAGTTCCTTGTTGCAGTGCTATCATGGCTACCTTATCATCAAGGTCTGGGACTTTTAAAGCCTCCTTTGTAAAACGATTCAGGTAATCTCTTAAGGATTCCTTAGCTCCCTGCACAAGACTCATAAGAGATGCTGAACTTTTCTCATGGACTCTTCCACTGATGAATTGCTTAATAAAAGCCTAACTTAATTCTCTGAATGATCCAATAGAATTTGGGGGTAGGCGACTGTACCATCTTTGAGCCATACCCGACAGGGTTTGAGGGAAGGCCCGACATTTTATAGCATCATTCACGGGTTGTAGCAGCAGTGCATTAGAGAATGTCCTAACATGATTAGCGGGGTCTCCCGTGCCATCATAGGCTTTGATAGTGGGCATCTTGAATTTCCTTGAGATATGGGCATTCATTATCTCTTCTGTGAAGGGTGGAGTTGGATCATCAGGATCTCCAAGGGGAAGGAGATTGCTTGGATCAGTTCTTGGGACAGCAGCCCTTCTTCTTACCGGACCATCCAGGTCTATGATAGGAGGAGGATTTCTCCCCCTAGGAGGTATGTGGGGTCTGGTGGCTTGGTGAGCCTCCAAATCACACCTCAGCCTTTGGATTTCAGCCTCATGAGCCCTGATCTTTTCCTGCACTTCTTGGGGATTCGCCCCTGGGGTGCTTTGGGGGCGTTGCCTTCCATCGGCCATTGGCTCTTTTCCAGGACGCCTCCTTCTCGGGGCCACTTCATCATCCGAAGATTCGGAGTCTCTCTCAGTGTATGGACCAGAAAATTCCCGATCCTCAGGGATAGGATCCAAACCTCGTATATAGGGGGGCGACCGCCCTCGTGCTTCGCTTCGCCCAGCATATCCGCTTCCTCCAACCTCAGGGTGAAGGGGCATCCCATAAGGGGGGTTAGTAGTAACAATAGTTGAATATTCATACCCGACGGGTCGAGAATTCACAGGTATATGTATTTGTTGAACTTGAGGATTCGTACCTTGAATAGTCGGGGGAGTTGTCCCTTGTGGCTGAGGATGAGTTGCCCCTGTCTAGGCTTCCCCCTGAGTAGATGCATAAGTTGAATGGGGAGGAACCTCCACGGTTGATGAAATCACCTGGGTTGTCTCTGATGGTGTTCCTTCCTCTAGAGCTCCAATTGTTCTCCGTGTTCTCGCCATGGTTGTTGTTGCGTTTCCCACAGACGGCGCCAAATGTTATGGATAAAAAACCAAGGTTATTATTTGCTGTATTTATTACTAAGATTCGGGAGCTCAAGGCCTTTAATGGCTGCTCTCGTGTATCGTAGCTTAATTCTGCCTTTACGAGATGCCAACGTATCTCTGTGAATTAGAGAATCAAGCCAAAAAACATAGTTCTGATTGGTGGGGGTGAGACCCCTTATATAGATGTTGGGAGTCCTTGAATTGGACTTGGTATAGGAGACTTGGTGGGCAAGTCTCATAATTAGAATGGACTTTGGAGTCCTAGATAGTAGGAAACTGATTCCTTATCCTTTTAGGTCCCCTTGAGGCTAATCTCCAAGGATTTATATCCTTATCGGGACTCTTTTCAACATCTGATTTGTCCTTTATTAATTAATTACGAAATTAATTAATAATCAGGGCTTTTGGGCCTTTTTTATTCCATCAGGCCTGATCTGGTCCATCAGGCTTAACCTTTCTGGTCTGAGTATCATATATCTTTTTATTGGGCCTAGCAGCCCACAGCTTGTACAATTAATGCAGTATTTAATTATACAAGCATAATTTATTTATCCCTATCACCCTTGTTGGGGTAGAGTTAACTGAAGTAGTACTGGGACTAGCCTGGGGATAATTCGGTCTTCGGAACTTCTTATTCTTATTCTTTCCAAACTAACTTTGGAACTTCTGATTTGCTATACCTGATTCTGACCTAGCAGGTCCATTTTCAAACTTCCTCTTCTTCTCACCCTGCTCCTTTGCAGCTAACCTCTGATCACTTTCTATCACTAAGGCAGCCTGGACTACCGAAGTATATGTTTTGAGTTGTAAAGCTACAACTCCACTCCTTATTTCTGGCTTCAACCCTTGTTGAAACCGCTTCGCTTTTTGGGTTTCCGAACTCACATATTCCGGTGCTATTCAGGCCAACTCTGTAAGCTTTGCTTCATACTCCGTGACACTTCTGTCTCCTTATTTTAACTCTAAAAATTCCATTTCCATCTGACTTTGGAAACATTCCGGAAAGTATTTCTCCAAAAACAACTCTGTGAATCTGGCCCATGGAACAAGACCTTCTCCTTCTAAGGCTCACGTAGATTCCCACCAATAATTCGAATCATTCTTCAGAAAATAACTAGCATAATCCATCTTTAAATCCTCTTTCACCTTGGTGAGCGCAAACGCCTTTTCATCTCCTTCATCCATATCCTGGCAGCAACAGGATCTACCTCTCCTTTAAACTCTTGGGGATTTACTGCTTGAAAAGACTTAAAATTAACACCCTGATTTGTCCCTCTCATCTCATGCTGCTGCTAGATTTGCAGTTGTTGTTGTTGTTGCTGTATGAGCTGTTGTTGCTGTTATGGCTGTTGCTGCAATTATTGTTGCTGCTGCTGGAATTGTTGTTGCTGTTGGGCCAGCTGTGTAGACTGCTGACGCAACAAATTCATCAAATTCACTCATGGAGGGATCCCCAGCAGATCCGTTGTTGGGTTGAGAATTCTTCTTTAGTGGCATCTCCTGAAACATAACAGTCATATATAATAAAATGGATTGCTCCAAGTAGTTTATATTTATGCATTAGGAGAGCGTTGCCACTAAGACAATATCATCATCCCCAGTTTAATTGGATCCATCCTGAGTGAATGATCATAATCTAAAAATGCCAGCAACAGAAGCAACAATAATAGTAACAACAATAATAACAACGCACAAATATATAAAAACTGAACAATGAAGTAAAACAACTACAATACAATAACCAACAGGATTCCAACTAGTACAACTGAAATCCACTGAAAAGAAACCATCCAAATACACATCAAAACTGGCTGTCATAGCAGCCTCCGCCTTGTACAACTATCATAACATAATATACATATACAAAGAAAATAACTACAGAACTCCTGGAAGCCAACTGTAAGCTCTGTACCTCTCTGCTGTAATCCTGGTCTAACCACTACCACTGCCACCGATGAAACCTAGCTCAAACACTAACCAGTTCACTAGGTCCTGATACTACACAGCCCTGAACTCTGAGCTAATGAAACGATCAATGGATCTAGCCCTCTCAACAGCCATCTGAGTCAAGGATCGCACACAGGCCTGCACCTCAGGGGAAGGGGCAGGGATGCCCTGGAAAGGTGCAACTGGTATCTGATCGAGCTGGGCAGCCAAACCTGGACTCTACTCTCTGATAAAAGAAGTATTCACCACTCGGTGAACATGGTAAGGGATCGGTGAAGAAGTACCATTAGGGGCCACATAAGGTACTAGAGGTCTCGACGAGGAGGAACTGGGACCACAGCCGGGAGGAAATCCCTAAAGGCAGACACAGACATACGTACCCAGCGGGGACGAGTACCAGGTCCAGGTATGTCTCTCAGCACAAAGGTAGGAACTGGTGGAGGAGGCATAGGGGTCTCCTCAGTAACAACATCCAGGGTCCTCTCAGAATATGAGCTATCTGGGTCAGAGGGATTCTCCCGAGACGGAGAACTCGAGATCACAATAGGCCACTGCCAGCATAATATACAGGGAAGACACAACCAGGTCAAGGCAATTCTATCAAAACATTATATAGATTCCAGGATAATGCCGTCGGAACCCTCGACTGACTCTAAAGGTTTTCTCCTCTATATGAGTTACTGACTCACACCTTAAGACTCAATTTAACACCTATTCAATATAATCCCTAACCTGAATCAGGGACTTGAACCTGTAGCTCTGATACCTGAAAGGAATATATCCTAAGTCCACTCATGTATTAGGATTTAGGAATAACTTTTATGTAATTTGTTTTGATTTCATTGATATTAATAAAGACTTGATTTGTTTTTATTATGGGCTTTATCTATTTAAGTGTTTAAATAAGATATACCATAGTTTAGAGTAAAGCTTTTTATGGATTATGATGAGATCATAATAGTGAGACCTAAAAAGATGATAACTCTAAACTTAAATAGTTCCTGGTCATAGGATTACTAACTGGTAATTAATAATCCGCAAAGATCGGTACATACTATGCTTGCTTCATTATGAAGGATGTCTGTTCTCATAGACATTTGTGTGATGACACTATAGCTAGTATGTAGGTGCTTATTATAGAATAAGTTCACTGAACATGACTCGCACAGCTGAACAACTGATGGAGTTCACTCACGTGTCAGCAGTTGTTCACATAGTGATAGTTGTACAAGTATCCTTAGACTTGAGGTCATCATAGTCATCTTGTGTACACTGAATTATGCTTTGGTTTAGTTCTTAGTCTCCAGGGACAATTATTAGGGCTCTTCTGGGTATAGGAATTTATACACGAAGATAGTGTATGATCAATAAAGGATCCACCCTTTCCAGTGAAGGAAGCGAATGTTCAAGGCTGATCCACTTATGCTAGTTCAGGAATCTCTGGCCAGAGTGAATGAAATTAGAAAGGAGTTTCTAATTTGCATAGAACTACGCATAGTAAATAGTAAGCAAGTGATTGAATTAGATAGGCTTGACACGAGATCCATGCCGTGTATTTAATCGGAACATTGTAGGGTAGAAGGAGTTTATTGTACGGTAACTATTCACTGAATAGGTTCTTGGTATTCTAAGCAGTGAATTCATATTATCCGGATAGTCGCGATATGCTGAGAAGTATCCCTCACGATGTAGAATAAATGTGATTAGTTAATTAATCATATTTAATAAATTAGAAAATTTATATAAATAATGATAAAATAGTTTTATTATTATTTATTTCTACTACCGGCTTAATATTGAACCTACAGGGTCACACCATAAAAAGAGAATGATTTAATGGTGGAGGAATTAATTAATAATGGCTAATACTTATTTATTTATGAAATAATTAATTAATTGGCAAATTTAATAATTGATTAAATGAGATTTAATTGATTATAAATTAATTAATAAAAGTTCTTAATATTATTAATTAAGGATTTAATTTTTGGAAATTAAATCGAGAGAGAGAATTATTTCTAAAGTGTTTAGAAAAAAGATTAATGATTAAAAGGTGTTTTAATTATTAATGAGAATAATAAATGGGATAATAATAATAATATTTATGGGAAAATTTCAGCTGAAAATTTTGCCTATAAATACACTATTATAGACCCTAATTTTATTCTAACCTCATCAAAACCCGAAAACCTAAAAAGTTTGGAAAACCCAATTCTCTCCACCTCCCTCCTCCTCCTTAACATCGTTTTCTTGGTGGATACCGGTGGAGTGCTTCACACTTGAGGAGCAACTGCTAAGGATCTCTGATCGTTGTCTCCGAATTATTTTAAAAGGTTAAATTCGATCCCTCGAATTTTTATTCACGATTTATATGCTTTTATTTGGATTTTATATGTGTAAAAGTGTTTTGCCATGCCCCCGCTGCGTTTAAAATCCAACATTGGTATCAGAGCATGGGTTGTATGCATATAGATCTGTGGTAAAAATTTCAGAATTTTATGTGCTTGTATGAATTAATTATGATTTTTACAAGTTATATTATGGATTAATTTTGTCAGATGAGAAATCGTTTCTCAGAATAATTTTGAATGTTGATCTGGGTTCTATAAGTGTTGTAGATCGTCTGGGTATTTTTTTCATAATTTTATGATGTATAGATTTTTTATTATGAATTTTTGAAGTTCTTGTAATTAAATTCGTAATTAAATTAGTATAAATATATGTATATAAAGTATAAATATATATATATATATATGTTTGTATATATCTGTGCTGCTTGTCTGTTACTCTGCTGTTGGCACGGAGAAAGAAAGAACAGGCTGTCAGGTCTGACTTGCACGGAATTCGAGAAAAGGCGGCGGCGGCTGCAAGAAAACAAAAAAAAAGGGGTGTAACGCATTCCGGGAATGCGTTACTAACCTGTGGCGCATTCACGGAATGCGTTACACCTGTTAATGGCTGAAAAGGGGTGTAACGCATCACCGGAATGCGTTACAGGTCCTGTAACGCGTTCCTGTAATGCGTTACAGCCCTTCTGTTGATTTTAAAATTGATTTTCTGGGAGTTTCGTAACTCCGTTTTAGGCGTGCAATATACCGTTGGATTCGTTTTTTCGAGATGGATCTAATGGAGTGATCAATTTTAGTTGATATAAAAGTTTTGAACTGTTTATATTTCCATGAAGTGTTTTAAAGCTTTTTTTAACTGTTTTAGTTGCTTTTAAATGCTTCATGTGATACATAGAGATGTATAATGATTAGACTAATGTGCTAGATGATATAACATGCCTACCTTGATGTTTATTCATGTTGATATATGTGATATATGCTTAGTTTATCATGCGATGATAGATTTAGGTGAACTTAAATAAACATAAGGCGTTTGTTAGACAACCTAGTATAGTGAAATTGTTTAATAACCTTAATAATAATATTATGAATACAATAATGAGATTCTTGTGTTTATGAAACACGTAATTGAATATGAATTTTCGATATGAGAGAAAGGATGATTCTGTCAACAACAGATTTCTATCTGTAAGAAAGGGTTATTAAGTGACGCCTCTTGACAATGCTCCACCCGATCTGGGAATCATCTGATTATTGATTATTGATTTGAAATATTTAATTTAAAAGGAAGAATCTCTTTATAATATGATTATGATTGTAACGTAATATAATCCCTCTAAAATTAAATAATATCAAGTAGTAATTGGCCAATGACACAACGGGCTTGTGTCGGTCATAGCCTTCCAACATGGTAGAAAGTAGTTCTTATTTTTGAATCATTGTCGTTTCGTGCCATAGCCGAGGGCTTTGATTTCGAAATAAGAAATACTTGTCTATTACATAGAGATGTGTACATTGAATAAGAATCTAAAGGTCGTTACGTGCCACAGCTGTGGGCCTTTGGGGACTGATTCAATTGTACGGAATGTTGGGTTAGACTTGACTTAGAATATTGAGTTTGTCGTGCCACAGCCGTGACTCAATTATTCAAGAGGCTAAAGTTTGATTAGGGAATAACATTAGATGTAATTGACAAGAGTTGTCTGCCTATTGAACATTACATGGCGTTTCGTGCCACAGCCGGGGTTGTGTAATGGAATGTAGGATCCCTATTCCCACTAGCATTATGAATGCTTAATTTTTCATGTAGGGGGTTGAATAAATTAGGAAAACTAGTGGGAGCCACTTATGAATAAAGACCCGATTCATATAGTGTTTTGAAATGAAATCGAATATTTGCTAAATGTTGTTATGTGTTTATCATTTACAGATTTACTTTGTACGTTATGTCTTCTGCACTATCACTCAGGAGCATACTAGATGCTCACAAATTGACTGGTCCTAATTATGCTGACTGGCTTCGAAACTTGAGAATTGTTCTCAGGATTGAGAAGCTGGAATGCGTGATTGACTCACCTAAGACTACTGAACCTGCTAGTGATGCACATAATGATGAACATGTTGTGTATCGTAAGTGGATAGATGATGCAAATGTTGCTCAATACATCATGCTAGCTTCCATGAACATTGAGCTACAGAAGCAACATGAGCATATGGATGCTCACACTATCCTCATGCATCTACAAGAGTTGTATGATGTGGCGGGGAGGACAGCTCGATATGAGATATCGAAAGAGCTGTTCGGTTGTAGGATGTCTGAGGGATCATCTGTGAATGACCATGTACTTAAGATGATCAATTTGATTGAACGTCTTGGACAACTTGGTTTTGTCATGGATGGGGAGCTGAGCCAAGAACTGGTCTTGCAATCGCTTCCGAGTTCGTTCTCGCAGTTTGTTGTGAACTTTCATATGAATAAGTTGGATGTCAGCCTGCCTGAACTCCACAACATGTTGAAGACTGCTGAATCGAATTTTTCCCCTAAGAAGAGTTCTGTTCTTCTAATTGGTGAAGGTTCCAATCCTAAGAAAAGGAAGAGGAACCCTTCCAAGAAGAAGAAAGTAGGTGAGAAAACGCCGGTTCCACCAAAAGCTGAAGACCCCAAGAGCAAAGTTGTTTGCTTTCACTGTAACAAGGTGGGATACTGGAAGAGGAACTGTAAGGTTTACCTTGCAGAATTAAAGAAGAAGAAGAAGGGTAGTGAGACTACCGCTTCTAGTTCAGGTATGTTCATGATAGAAATGAATATGTCATTAAATCAAATTTCTACTTGG
The DNA here is from genome assembly GCF_009905375.1 of Apium graveolens. Lineage (NCBI taxonomy): Eukaryota > Viridiplantae > Streptophyta > Magnoliopsida > Apiales > Apiaceae > Apium > Apium graveolens. The sequence continues at coordinate 152,568,805 of NC_133647.1, read as the reverse complement.
GTATTAGATACCGCCTGTGGTTCTCAAATCTGCAATTTGTTGCAGGGACCAAGGAGAAGTAGGACTCTTGAGGAAGATGAGGTGATTCTACTGATGGAAATGGAGCAAGAGTTGCTGCTGAAGATGTAGAATCATTTCATTTACATAGGCCTACGGGCAAGACAATTGTTTGAAATAATTGTTATTTTGTTCCCTCGATTGTGAGGAATATTATTCCCATGTTAGACTTGGCTGGATTTTCATTTATTATTGAGAATAATGAATGTTCTATTCTTAGAGATAATATTCTTTATGGACGTGGTGCTTTAAATAATGGTCTGTATGTATGTGACATAATTTATTTCAGATTGAACAAACTAATAAAAGAAAAGGGATGATGAAAATCTCACTTTATAGTGGCATTGCAGTCTCCATTTAGTAGACATGGAGAGAGGGCTGCAAATTTGCTAGGAATGGTACACACAGATGTATGTGGACCAACGTCTACGCAAGCCATGGGTGGATTTTCATACTTCATTACTTTCATAGATGATAGATCTGGATTCGGATATGTGTTTGATGAAACACAAGTCTGAGGCCTTTGAAAAGTTCAAAGAATATAAGTATGAAGTGGAGAAACAACCAAACATAGTATTAAAACTCTTCGATTAGATCGAGGTGGTGAATACTTGAACGGAGAGTTTCTGGATTATCTCAAAGTAAATGGTATAGTCTCCCAGTGGACTCCTCCAGATTGGTATCTGAAAGGAGAAATCGAACTTTGTTAGACATAGTTCGGTCCATGATGAGCTATGCAAATCTTCCAGTATTCCTATGGGGTTATGCATTGGAAACCTCAGCATATTAACTGAATAAGGTGCTTTCCAAAATCTGTTCCTCAAACTTCGTATGAGATATGGAAAGAAAGGAAACCGAGTCTTAAACACGTTAAGATTTGGGGATGTCTAGCTTATGTCAAGAAAGTTGACCCAGATAAGATGGAATATCGATCCGTAAAATGTAGTTTTGTGGGATATCCTAAAGAGACTTTAGGGTATTACTTTTACACCGATCATCGGGTGTTTGTCTCCAGACATGCTACCTTCTTGGAAAAGGAGTTTATCCTTGAAGGAAACAGTGGGAGCAAAATTGAACTTGATGAAGTTCAAGAAGTACAAACTACTACAGATCGAGTGGAAACACCTGTTCAGACTGAACAACCTTTTGTGGAACAGCCCATTCACAGGTCAGGGAGAGTGTCTCGCCAACCTGAGAGGTAATATGGCCTTGTCATTGAGAATGACAATGAGTTGTCGATCATTGATGATGACGACCCTGTGACCTATAATGAGGCTATGAGTAGTGTTGACACAGAGAAATGGAATAGTGCCATGAAATCCGGAATAGAATCTATGTATACGGTATACGAAAGAATGATTGAAGCAGATGGCCAGGTGGAGACCTATAAGGCCAGGCTTGTGGCAAAAGGATTCAAACAAAGGCAATGGATTGACTTTGGTGAAACCTTTTACCTGTAGCCCTGTTAAAATCAGTTCGGATTTTGCTTGCGATTGCTGCTTACTACGACTATGAGATATGACATATAGCCAGATGGTTTTCTTTCCAAGGGAAATGAAAGCCTAGTGTGTAAGCTACTGCGAACCATATGTGGTTTAAAGCAAGCTTCTCGTAGATGGAACATTCGTTTTGATGAGACAATCAAAGAGTTTGATTTTATCAAAAACGTAGATGAACCATGCGTCTACAAAAGGGTTAGTGGGAGCGCGGTAACATTTCTTGTATTGTATTGAAATAGAGTTGACACACATAACAACATAGCAGACCCACTCACAAAGCTACTTTTTGAAAGTCACTTTGATCGTCATAAAGACAAGATGGGTATTAGATACCAGAGTGATTAGCCAGAGTGATTGGCTTTAGTACAAGTGGGAGATTGAAAGGAATATGTCCTAAGTCCAATCATGTATTAGGATTTAGGAATAACTTTTATGTAATCTGTTTTGATTTCATTGATATTAATAAAGACTTGTTTTATTTTTATTATGGGCTTTATCTATTTAAGTGTTTAAATAAGATATACCATAGTTTAGAGTAAAGCTTTTTATGGATTATGATGAGATCATAATAGTGAGACCTAAAAAGATGATAACTCTAAACTTAAATAGTTCCTGGTCATAGGATTACTAAATGGTAATTAATAATCCACAAAGATCGGTACATACTATGCTTGCTTCATTATGAAGGATGTCTGTTCTCATAGACATTTGTGTGGTGACACTATAGCTAGTATGTAGGTGCTTATTATAGAATAAGTTCACTGAACATGACTCGCACAGCTGAACAACTGATGGAGTTCACTCACGTGTCAGCAGTTGTTCACATAGTGATAGTTGTACAAGTATCCTTAGACTTGAGGTCATCATAGTCATCTTGTGTACACTGAACTATGCTTTGGTTTAGTTCTTAGTCTCCAGGGACAATTATTAGGGCTCTTCTGGGTATAGGAATTTGTACACGAAGATAGTGTATGATCAATAAAGGATCTACCCCTTCCAGTGAAGGAAGCGAATGTTCAAGGCTGATCCACTTATGCTAGTTCAGGAATCTCTGCCCAGAGTGAATGAAATTAGAAAGGAGTTTCTAATTTGCATAGAACTATGCATAGTAAATGGTAAGCAAGTGATTGAATTAGATAGGCTTGACACGAGATCCATACCTTGTATTTAATCGGACCATTGTAGGGTAGAAGGAGTTTATTGTACGGTAACTATTCACTGAATAGGTTCTTGGTATTCTAAGCAATGAATTCATATTATCCGGATAGTCGCGATATGCTGAGAAGTATCCCTCACGATGTAGAATAAATGTGATTAATTAATTAATCATATTTAATAAATTAGAGAATTTATATAAATAATGATAAACTAGTTTTATTATTATTTATTTCTACTACCGGCTTAATATTGAACCTACAGGGTCACACCATAAAAAGAGAATGATTTAATGGTGGGGGAATTAATTAATAATGGCTAATAATTATTTATTTATGAAATAAATAATTAATTGGAAAATTTAATAATTGATTAAATGAGATTTAATTGATTATAAATTAATTAAGAAAAGTTCTTAATATTATTAATTAAGGATTTAATTTTTGGAAATTAAATCAAGAGAGAGAATTATTTCTAAAGTGTTTAGAAAAAAGATTAATGATTAAAAGGTGTTTTAATTATTAATGAGAATAATAAATGGGATAATAATAATAATATTTATGGGAAAATTTCAGCTGAAAATTTTGCCTATAAATACACTATTATAGACCCTAATTTTATTCTAACCCCATCGAAACCCGAAAACCCAAAAAGTTTGGAAAACCCAATTCTCTCCACCTCCTTCCTCCTCCTTAGCATCGTTTTCTTGGTGGATACCGGTGGAGTGCTTCACACTTGGAGCAACTGCTAAGGATCTCGGATCGTTGTCTCCGAATTATTTTAAAAGGTTAGATTTGATCCCTCGAATTTTATTCACGATTTATATGCTTTTATTTGGATTTTATATGTGTAAAAGTATTTTGCCATGCCCTCGCTGCGTTTAAAATCCAACAATACCAACTATGACGGCCTCAACCCCGGGGTCAGGAGTTGACGTCACTCAACACAAATACCAGAAATATAAGCAACAAGATTATTATTAATATATACTAACTTGACCCCGAACCAAGATCCGATCCAGGTTCAAGTATGATTCAGGTTCACATTATTACAAACCAATTATTCAAAAGTCTGACACACTCTAACATTATTCGGCAACTCATCAGACCGCATGTGGCCTGACAAACACTGCCTATGAGGAGCCAGGTCCTGAAGGGGCGGGAACACGGGTCTGTCTGACTGGTCTTCTAGGAATCTGCGACATATGTACATAACAGGTTGCAAGGGTGAACATAATCGCTCAGCAGTACCAACATATGAATACTAGTATAAAAATAGTAACGTAAACAATGATAAGAGCAGAGCTATAATCATGTCAACAACAATATATAATGAAAAACTGAGATAACTGGATATCACTGTCTAGCATGCTTTTGATAAAACAACGTAGTAGTGTGCTGTGTAAGTACCAGAGTCCAATTTTAGCATGCTATTTACATTTATAAAACCACAGTATCAACCACTTATACCCTTACGGGAATCATAAATCCAAATCATATACGTAACGGATATGTGAAGACAGCTGATCAGGCTATCAACACCAGACGGCTTTAACGGCCATCCCATTTACCTGTTCCGGAATTCAGAGACTAGCTAGGTCTCTGACCTGCTGGATTAATCAGATATATAGTGCACGCAACCGAGTTAACCTCTTACGCCACCTCAATAGGCCGACTTTGGCCCCTATGTATCCCATATCTGATCGTTTTATCCAGTTTTCAAAACACTTCTACCTATCTCACTTTCAAAGCCGTTCATTTTACCAGCACACATATAAAAATTCAGTTCACAAATCATTTCATTCGAGATAGGTACCTTTCGAAGTTACTTTTCCCCAAAACAATTTTAAAACAGTGATTTATAACTACAGGGGATACGTTACATTAGCTATTCATACGTACTGAACCATAAAAGAATGGTCAGAGGTACTTGCCTTGCAACACTTTCAGAAGTCCTAGGTAACTTTCACGTCGACTTTAGTCCATGCAACACTCGACCGGAATCTACAGATACAGAATACCCTAATCAGTTATATCGACATGCTTGATATCATCAACTCTAACAACCCAATTCGATAACCCGACTCGTATAACTATTATACACATAACCACGTAATCCGATGTAAATAGGGTAGCACATATAATATAATATAAATAAGTACATTTTAAAATAAATTTTTAGAAAATTTTGGCAGCAACTCCTTTGTTCATAAGCCTACCTGTCGATTACAATTGACGTCAACAGTCACAATAATTCACAATCTCGTCCAATGCCAATTTCACAATCACGTATTTATTTACGTACAACCCAAAATACAATTTATTTCTAAAAACATTTTATACAAATCATTTTATTTGTTTATAAAGTTTAGGACTCAGAACAACGTCATCACCGTCCACCGTTGACTCACCGAAGTTCATCGTCAATGGCGGTACAATTTTGGCGCCCGATATAATACGGGTTCCCAAATAAATTATACCGACTAATATTATTTTCTCGCAACGAAAATTTTTATTTCACGAACGATACTCAATTAATCACCTGCAGAAAAATAAAAATCAATTTCCAGTCACCAAACCAAACTGCACAAACAGGCCCAACTGAAAAGGCCCAAAAAATATCCGGCCCAACTGCAAGCCCAAAAACAGCCATAGTGTTAGATATATTTGTGATGTCATGTCTAATATGATTTGTGTTTAGTTTTCAGGTTTTCACTTTACAGGACAAATCAGTACTTAACTGGAAATCAGTACTTATACTGAAGTCAAGACTTAAGATAGCAGAACTTAAGTTGTCAAAACTAAAGTTATCAGGAGATATTTATCAGGAGATAATATCAGGATTTAAGGAGACGTTCAGATAAGGAAGGCGGCTGATTGAAAGGAAAGAAGATCGAGACAAACATAAGAAGAGATATGCATGGAGAAGAATTTAATGAAGAGTACTTGGAAGAAAAGATAACTGATTGATATATATTAGGAAGCAGAATTGTATTTGATATCAACTAGAAGATTATCTTATAACTGTGTAGCATATAAACACATACATAGGGTTTACACTATATGTGTTATCATAATCGAGATTATTATTCATTGTAACCCTAGCAGCTCTCGTGATAATTTGTTCATCACTGAGAGAGAACAGTTCTTTGTAACAGAGTTTATTGTGTTGAATAAAATATGTGTTTTGTTACTTGAGTTCTTATATTCGATTTGATTGTAGTAAAAAATGTATTCAACCCCCTTCTACAGTGTGTGTGTGTGCGTGTGACCTAACAAGTGGTATCAGAACAATCTGTTAACATACATACAGTAAAGATCCAAAAACAATCATATCTGAAGAAGTATAAACTCCAACCAAGCCCACCAAAACTGAAGAAACTCCAAAGAGTCAAATCCATAATCGATCTGAGACTATTAGGGTTCCCATACTGAAACCTTCTGAGTATCCCATATGGAAGGTTAGGATGTCTATGTTTCTGGAAGCTACAGATCCAGAATACCTTGACAGAATTAATGAAGGACCACACAAGCCAACCAAGCTCTCTATTTTAGTTGCAGATCAGCCAGCACAGACTATACCAAAGGAGAAAAGTGAATATATAGCTTAAGATATCTCATCTATTGCAAAGGATGCAAAGGTAAGACATTTGCTGCACAATGCCATTGATAATGTCATGTCAAACAGGGTAATTAACTACAAGACTGCAAAGGAGATATGGGATGCCTTGGAGACAAGATGCCAGGGAATTGATTCAATTAAGAAGAACAGGAGGACTAAACTCACTCAAGAGTATGAGCACTTTGACTCAAAACCTGATGAGTCATTGACTGGTTTATATGATAGATTTGTCAAACTCTTGAATGATCTGTCACTGGTGGATAAGGAATATGATCTTGAAGATACTAATCTCAAATTCCTTTTAGCTCTTCCTGAAAGTTGGGATTTGAAGGCCACAACTATAAGAGACAACTATGCTCTTGATGAAACTACTCTTGATGAAATTTATGATATGATCAAGACTCATGAACTTGAGATGGATCAAAGAAGCAAGAGGCATGGGAGAAAGTCAAGGACAGTTGCTCTTAAGGCTGAGCAGGAATCCTCTAAAGTGGTTGTCTCAAAGAAAGGCAAAGAAAAGGCTCTCATCACAAATTCTGATACTGAGTCATCAAGTTCTGATAGTGATGAGGATTCAGAAACTGAAAGTCTATATGAGATGGACCCTGATGAAGAGATGATGAAGCTGTGTGCTCTTATGGTGAAAGGAATCACAAAGATTGCATACAGGAAATTCAGAAGGGGAAAGAATTTTTCCAAGAAAGGTGCAAGTTCTGATAAGAAAGGTTTTAGAAAATATGAAGGCAAAGGAGGAAAGTCTGACAGAGGAGATTACTCAAATGTCAGATGCTACAATTATGGTGTGAAAGGCCACATATCTCCTGATTGCAAGAAAGGAAAAAGTGACAAAGGAAAGGCTCTTTTCAGAAAGAAGAAAAGCTGGATAGACACTTTAGATTCTGAAAGTGAGGTGAACTATGCCTTGATGGCAAATGCTAATAGCAGTTCTGAAGCTGCTGAGTTAAAGGTACCTCAAACAACTTATGCCTTTCATACTGATGATATTACTTAGTTGAGAAGATATCTTAAAACCATGTTAATTAGTTATAGAGATCAAAACTTAACATGTGAAAGATTAACTTCTGAAAATCTTGCTTATAAAAAGAGGAATGATTATTTAGAAAATGAGTTAGTTATGTTCCATCAAACTCAGAAAGATAGAGATGATGCTTTCTATTTTAGAGATGAAGTGCTTAAAATGAATGAATCTCTAAAAACTGAGTTAGAAAAGGAAAGAGAGATTATCAGGACTTGGACTAACTCTGGCAGAACAACTCAAAATTTGTTAAGTAGTGGAAACTAAAAAGAGGGCTTAGGTTATGGAGATGATAAGAATGATAAAGGAACTGTAAAAATTGAGCCTATAATTGTTAAACAAAAGCCAAAGGTAAATCCTGTTAAGTTTGTAGATGTAAAGTCTGATATTGATAAATCAGAAGTTAAAGAGAAATTAACTTCTGACAAACCAAAACAGGATAAGCCAACTGAAGTTAACATAGGCTTAATGACAAAGAAGCAGCTTAAGCATAAGCTGAAAGATGTTAAGAATGTAAACAAGGTAAAGCCACCTAGGAAAAATAGGAATGGAAAGGTAGGTGTGAATAAAAGCAATGATTATAAGCCTGTTCCTAATGCTCCTAGAAAGAAATGTTATAACCATGGAAATTCTAACCATCTGGCTTCTTTTTGCAGGAAGAATAAGAACATAAACTCCTTACCTTCAAAATCAGGAGTTAAGAGTCAGTCTGTTAGATATAGGCCACAAAATCCTTGTTTTCATTGTGGTAGTTTATGGCATTCCATTTATACTTGTAAGGAATATCATAGTTTGTACAATGATGATTATCAAATAAAACCTTCTTTAAAGAAAGTTAGCATTATTCCTCCTAGTGTAAGTTCTGATGCAAAGTCTGATATTGTAAATTCTGATAAGAAAACTATTAACATAAACTCTGATGCTAAATCCGCTGCAAATGTTAACAAACTTAATAAGGCCAAAGGATCCAAGCAAGTCTGGGTCCTTAAAACTAATCATTAGTGGTCTTTGTGATTGCAGGGTAACAGAAAAAACATCCTAGTTCTAGACAGTGGATGTTCAGGACATATGACTGGAAATAAAGCCCTGCTATCAGACTTTGTGGAGAAAGCTGGCCCAAGTGTTTCTTATGGAGATGGCAACATGGGGAAAACTCTGGGATATGGCAATATCAACCTTGGGAATGTCATCATTGAGAAAGTAGCTCTAGTCTCAGGACTTAAACACAATTTGCTGAGTGTTAGTCAAATCTGTGACAAAGGTTATCATGTGGATTTCTTTGAAGAACACTGTGAAGTTGTAAGCAAATCTACAGGCAAAGTTGTTCTGAAAGGATACATGCATGGTAACATTTATGAAGCCAAGCTTTCAACAAGTACTGATGGTTCTGCAATCTGTCTGTTAAGTAGAGCATCAATTGAAGAAAGCTGGAATTGGCACAAGAAACTCTCTCATTTAAATTTCAACAATATAAATGAACTAGTCAAGAAAGATCTTGTGAGAGGACTGCCAAAATCAGTATTTGCTCCTGATGGCCTTTGTGATTCATGTCAAAAGGCAAAACAAAGAAAATCTTCATTCAAGAGCAAGACTGAATCTTCAATTCTTGAGCCTTATCACCTACTACATGTTGATCTATTTGGTCCAGTGAATGTCATGTCTATTGCAAAGAAGAAATATGCTATGGTCATAGTGGATGAGTTCACCAGATACACATGGGTGTATTTCTTGCACACAAAAAGTGAAACTGCATCTATCTTGATTGATCATGTCAAACAACTGGATAAACTGGTCAAAGACTCTGTGAAAATCATAAGAAGTGATAATGGCACTGAGTTCAAGAATTTGATTATGGAAGAGTTCTGCAAAGACCATGGAATCAAGAAGGAATTTTCTGCTCTTGGAACTCCACAGTAAAATGGAGTTGTTGAAAGAAAGAATAGAACTCTTATTGAAGCTGCACGAACTATGCTTGATGAAGCAAAGTTACCAACCTATTTTTGGGCTGAAGCTGTGCAGACTACTTGTTTTACTTAGAATGCAACACTTATCAACAAGCATGGAAAGACACCATATGAGATGGTGAAGAAAAAGAAGCCAAATCTGAAGTATTTTCATGTATTTGGATGCAAGTGTTTTTTTCTTAAGACTCATCCTGAACAGCTATCCAAATTTGATCTAAAAGCTGATGAAGGAATTTTTGTTGGATATCCACTTTCCACAAAAGCCTTCAGAGTCTACAATTTTAGAACAAGGGTTGTCATGGAATCTATCAATGTCTCTTTTGATGATAAGAAGATTACTGGACTTGAAGATTTCAATGTTCATGATCAGCTGAGATTTGAGAATGAAGTTTTAAATTCTGATTCTGTAAATCCTGACAGTCTAAATCCTGACAGTCTAAATCCTGATACTGCAAATTCTGATGGATTAAACTCTGATGTTATTGAAACTGTGGTAACTACGCCAAAGGAAAATGCACATGTGCAGGGGGAGCATATTGAAGATACAACCACATCTCAAGAAGCATCAGAATCTAGAACAGGCTCTTCAAGTTTTTATTCATCAAGTTCTGATGGGCCAAGTTCTGATAATTCTGGAAACTCAAATTTTGATAATTTTGGAAACTCAAATTCTGTAGGATCCAACTCAGAGAGCATAATTTCAGGGGGAGCATCAGAAAATGTTGATGGAGGCAGCATGGATCATGGGGGAGCATCCAGTTCTAGAGATAACCTTCCATCTGCAAGGAAGTGGACTAAAGCACATACACCTGACTTGATTATTGGAGATCCTGAACCAGGTATAAGAACTAGAACAGTAACATCAAATGAATGTCTCTATCACTCATTTATTTCTCAGACTGAACCAAAGAAAGTGGAAGAAGCTCTTCAAGATGCTGATTGGCTAAAAGTAATGCAGGAAGAGTTAAATGAACTTGAAAGAAATAAAGTCTGGACCCTAGTGCCAAGACCAAAGAACAGATCTGTTGTTGGTACAAAGTGGGTGTTCAGAAATAAAACTGATAGTGATGGCATTATTACAAGGAATAAAGCAAGGATGGTTGCAAAAGGATATTCTCAACAGGAGGGAATTGATTATGATGAAACATTTGCACTAGTTGCTAGATTGGAAGCCATAAGGATATTTTTGGCTTATATTGCTCACAAAAAGTTTACAGTCTTTCAAATGGATGTAAGAAGTGTTTTTCTTAATGGAGAATTAGAAGAAGTATATGTTGAACAACCTCCAGGTTTTGTAGATTCAAAATTTCCTCATCATATTTACAGACTTGATAAAGCACTTTATGGCCTTAAGCAAGTCCAAGAGCATGGTATGAGACATTAGCTTAGTTTTTTCTGGAAAGTGGATTTAACAGAGGGACTATTGACAAAACATTGTTCTATCTCAACCATGGAAAGGACTTACTTTTGGTGCAGATATATGTTGATGATATCATTTTTGGTTCTACAAATGACAGACTTTGTAAAAGGTTTGCCAAGATAATGCAGTCAAGATATCAAATGAGTGTGATGGGAGAACTTAGCTATTTTCTGGGCCTTCAAGTCAAGCAGAATGAAGAAGGAACTTTTATTTGTCAATCTAAGTACACCAGAAATTTGTTGAAGAAATTTGGAATACAAGATTGTTCAAGTGCATCCACTCCTATGACCACTGCAACAAAATTGGATAAGAATACTGGTACATCAGTAGATATTACTGATTACAGAGGTATGATTGGCTCACTACTCTATCTAACTGCAAGTAGACCTGATATCATGTATGCTACCTGTCTTTGTGCAAGATTTTAAGCAGATCCAAGAGAACCTCACTTAACAGCTGTAAAAAGAATTTTCAAGTACCTTAAGGGTACAACTGATCTAGGATTGTGGTATCCTAGAGAATCAGACTTTAAGCATATAGGTTACTCAGATACAGATTTTCAAGGATGCAAAATTGACAGGAAAAGCACAAGTGGAAGCTGCCAATTTCTTGGAGGCAGATTGATTTCTTGGTTTAGCAAGAAACAGAAGTCAATTTCCACATCAACTGCAGAAGCAGAGTACATTGTTGCAGGAAGCTGTTATGCACAGATTCTTTGGATGAAGAATCAGTTACTGGATTATGGGTTAACATATTCTAAAATCCCTATTTACTGTTGTGACGCCCCCAAATCCGGGGTAGGATTGGGTGTCACTACATAACTTTAAATAATAATAAAAACCTGTATATTAAAATAAATGTACAGATAACCCCTCATAATCAGGATCGCTTACAGGTTATAATATGAAACAAGAATCTAACCTTCTAAAGTTACATTGTCTAGATATAATTTCATTACCTCATTACTAATGTCCTTGTATTGATCACTCTGACATCTCCAAATTTCTTCAGCTGGAATCTCACCACTTTTGCTGTCTATGAAAAGCTATTCACTTTGCCCTCATTTGATACTGAAAGAAATAAGAGTTCACAAAGCAAGAGTGAGCCAAAAATGCCCAGCAAGTATCATAAATGGTTTCCAGTTATCAGATCAGAAAACTCCTGGAAATGATGGTTGAATGATTTTAAAAACGTTTTTACATATTTAAATAGTTGAACGAACAAAACATTGGCCTTCATTGGCCTTTAATCATAAATCACATTTTTTCCGAAAAAGGACAGTAATCGTTTCAATATTTCATCCTTTTGAATTAAATCTTGGTGTGAGTTTGTAGTTATGAACTACTCGGAAAGGAATGCCATTAATGGCGATCAATAATAAATTAGACTGGACACTAGAAACCAACATATGCACTATACCCTACTGATCAGTCAGGATACAGTGCGGATCTATACCCAACTATATAGGTCAGGTACCTAGGCACTACGACCCATTTTGAGGCACCAGTCATATCCCGGTCCTCAGGATTAAGACACACTTAATCCCCAAAACATCATCATTATCCAGTCCATGGAGTATATTAATGTCAAATCATTTTGAATTTAAAATATCCCAACTCAGGGTTCGCAAATAACCCGAAAGAATGGGTATCTGCTCCAGTGAGCAATCGAATTATAGGAACAATCATGAAAGGAACATGCATAATCAGAGTTGCAGCGAAATGTAAAACATTTAACTATTCTGAACTTAGAATAAGAACGAAAAAATATTTGCAGTATTTAAGGAGAGAGGTTAGGAATACTTGCCTTAATTGATAATCTACTGATCTTTAACTAGCTACCATATCACTCAGTCCTGTCGCATCTCTATTACCCTTGACGGGCTACTTGACCTTTCTTATCATTTACCCTCTTAGGTTTATCTTTATTCTGAATCCACTCATTTCAGCACTACACGCAATCAGGCTTTACTTCTACAGTCTTTATCTGGCTTTGAACGTCTCGCACTATGTGCATCTATCACAAATAATACTATTCAATGAACTGACAATATATAATTGACTAGTCTATACACTTATCCCTATCGTCTACCGCCCGATAATAATAGATAAGAATCACATCTCATTCAGATAACATTTAAAAGACACGCCGACTCATTATTCACATAATACGTACACATAGGGCATGTAATCATATTATCCACATAACACATAATCACATAATTCATGTAGCACATAAGTTAAATCGTCAAAAGTAGGTCTCGATATATTTCGAATTGAAATCGGGTCAAAAAGAATATTTTATCGAATAATTATTGACTCAGAATGATCCATAAAATAAACGTCCTTTAGATACAAACGAATTTAGGTCTCAAAAATATTTTTAATAGAAGCAATATATTTTTTTGAGTCTAGAGGCATTCGTTTCGTATTAATCGGACGAACGATTGATTTATTATGGATTTTTGAACATTTTTTCGGAATTAAAACGGTCTCCGAATCATTTAATAATTAAATAATAGGGTTCGAATACCTAAATATGACTTTAAAATAATTTTATAATATTTATCGAGCCTTGAAAATATTATAAAGTTGGAAACTATTTTTCAGAATTTTTAAATCAATTTTAAATAATTAAATCTAATTATTAAATCAATTAAAATTAGTTATTAATTAATCAAATTAATTATTCAATTAATTTTAAATTAATCGAGTAATTGAAATAATTAAAAACTAATTAAAAAATAATTTTGATTTATTTTTGAATAAACAAATAATTAAAATAATTTTCTGAATTTAAAATGGTTAAATAACTGATTTTCTGATTTTTAAAATAATAAAAATATCATTTCTAAAATATTTTTAAACAGAAATCTAATTTTTTTAATATTTTAAGACAAAAATCCATGCGTTGCAAGATTAGCAAAAATATAGGTACTAACCTGCATTTTTACCATCTTCCCCGGCTCGTCGCCGTTCGCCGGCCGGTCGCCATTAACGACGACCGGCGAGCTTTTCCGGCGAGCCTGAATTTTATCCAGAATTCGATGAGATTAACAGGAGATGTTCCCCTCGTTTCCAGCAGTCCATTTATGCAATTTATTCTACCAACAAATCACCTGGAAAAATCGATTGAAATTTCCGACGCCGTTGAATGACGTTTTCCGGTGAACTCGTATTACAGGTCCTCAATTCGTCTCGCCTATGTCAATCGTTTGCTTTTTAAATGATCTAAATGATGGTTGCATTCAATTTAACCCAGAATCAACAGGATAAAAACCCTTAATTTCGAATTAATAAAATTCAAGAACATAAACCCTAGTTCTTCATACAGAGAATCAAACATCAATTTAAGCATGTTATTGAAATCGGTTTTTGACATATAATATACCAAATTGACCAGAAAAATATTATCTGCACGATGCAATCATCAAATCATACAAATAACATCAAGAACAAAAAATCATATTTTAATCCATAATTAATTCAAAATAAAATAATTAAACCAGAAAAATACCTTGATTTCTGGGCAAAAACAAATGGTTGATTCAGAAAGAAGATTTCGAGAGCTTCGTTTTGATATGCTGCATGCCTGAATCGGAGTTCGGTAACGCCTTCGTTTGTGCGTTTGATTCTCAGGAACATATCGGTTTCTAGGGTTTTCTCTGTAATTACTATATTTTTACTGGTTGTAAATGAATAAACGTATAAAATGAAATAAGAAATATTCTATTTATATTTACGGAATATTGGTTCGTTCTGGATCGTTAAATTAGTTGTTTAGCCGCTAAGTAACTGTAATAACGATTCGATTTGATATCAGTTTTGGATAATTATCCCAACCGGGCTTTTTATAAAACACTTTATACGGAAATAATGTAATAATATCCCGTCTTTCAAGAATACGGGTTTTGTTGATTCACCGAAATGATTATCGTATTAAAAATTTTACGTCGGGCCGCGCACAGGTCAAACTGTAATCCGGATCGAAAAAGTCAAAACACGAAAAATGTCCGGAATTACCAGATTGGGTTAGGAAGGAGTTTTCGGAAGAGTTTCGGGTTGTAAAAACGTAAAAACGGTTGAAGTCGTACGATTCCCGACTTTATAAAATAATTTTGTAATTATTCAGAAAATAATTAATAAATTCATAAATCAATATAAAATTATATAACAGCCCAAAAATTACCAGAAAAATACCATAATTATCTATATTTTATTCTGGTCATAATAAAATTAACAAACTTATACTGTATCACATATAAGCATTCACATATTTACACCAATCATCAGATAATTCACCAAAAATCGCATAATAATCATATAAAAATTATTTATTAATAAAAATAATTATACGCGATATCCCGGATGTTACATCCTTCCCCCCTTAAAAGGATTTTGTCCTCAGAATCACGCTAAGGAATAATACTGATACTTTTTAAGTATATCACTTTCATTCTCTCAGGTGAATCTTTCAACCTTATAATTTTTCATAACTTTAACACATAATATCAATCTTTCCTTAATAGTCTCTTGCTAATAACATATTCTATTTTTTGCTTATATAACTCAATTCAAATCTCCATTATCTATATATAATAGAGCTAACTTACTCTTTCTGGGTATACACATTTAAACACTCTATGAATCCGCTATACGGATAGCGGTGAAGCTAGCTCACTTCTATTTATTTTGTCTATTTTATTTTCTAGGAGGGACCAACATACACGTCTTAATTCTCTTTTTCTTTCTAATTCTAGTAACTCGTGCTTATATGCGTTTCCAATTGTTACTCGGTGTTGAATCTCGTCCTCATATGTTTCTTCGTTCAAATAACCTAATTTATAATCGCTTCCCATCGTATTCGAGGCTCTTTGACCGTTCCTGTAATCTTCTTCTTCATTTGTAAATGATGCACTGAGACCAGGGCGTATTTGCTTTTTGACGTTGACTATGATATTCTCCAAGTACCTTTCTTATAATTCCTCGGGTTTCATTACTTTAATCACAACTCAAAGGTCTTTCACTGACATTAAATATGTAAGTTACTCACGTAACCTATATCAACCTTCATTTTATACATAGGGAGCTAAATTACCTTTCTTAGCCATATACATTTAAACATCTTATGAACTCGTTATGCCTGTAACAACAGGGTCAACTCATTCGTAACCGTTATATCTATCTCATTATTTTGATGGACTAACTTAATTTATACCAATCTGAATTTCTTACTAATTTTAATAATTTGCGATTATGCACCTTTCATTTTCCTGACTATTCTACTTTACTTCTCGCGTCTCCTTCTGTTTGGTTAGTCTGGCCTATAATCATTTTTAATCGTATTCGAGAACCTTTAGTTGGTCTCTTGTACTTTCAATCCTTCTGCGCCCGATATACTGAACTCATGGCGTCTGATGCTTCGAAATGTTCTAAATCTATTCAAAACTAAAAGTTAAAAGAAAATCTCGATAATCGCATTTAACTCACCATTTTGTAGTATTTTTCAATTTCTTTTCAATCACTAACAAGTATATTCATCGAGCGAAATCTTTTACTCTCTAAAAGGAAAATTAATTTGGAATAAAATGAACCATAATTTTATTTAAAACCGAACTCTTGGTACTAATACTAATTTTGTTGTCATATCAAATTAGATATCAATCTGAACTTTGATGCTCACAACATTCCATACTGAAGTCAACATCATTCATCTATATTAATACCACCTTTGATATCTAACAACAAAGTAAGTATCAGTCTAATCCAGAAATTGGATCAAAACCTGTTCTCAATTCATAACTTTTACAATTCCTTTATCCACTCTCCAGCAATCTTAGTGATATTCACTCTTTCTTCTCTACTCAAGACATCTGTCTCTGAATGGATCTTGCTTGGTTGGTAATTAACCATACTTCCGTAGCTCATAATTAATTATAACCAGAGTTCATACCTTTTTAGCTTAGAACGCAATTGCTAATCTTTTACCCTTCGCATGCATATCTCCAGGTGTTCAACTTGGTCTTCCTTAGTTCTTGAATGGGCGAGGATGTTATTAATAAATACCATCACACTATCCAATTACTCCTTATACACTATGTTCATTTAATCTTCAGACTTGCAATTTCTGATAACCGATGCGTGACTTCATACCTCCCTTCTCTTTTCTCCATGATCACTTTTGTGTATAACGTGAAGTACCCCTTTTATTTCATTATTCTTGCATTCCATATTTCTGAAGTTTTCCTTCACTCAATATCTTATTTCTACTGGGTTATATGATACAGGGCTTTTGACACCAGCTCGACTCATACAGTAACTGATGAAAATTCTTACCTCATTTCCCGAGGTAACCTTGGTAAATCATTCGTTAGAATCTTCGAGACTTCACCTTAATTATGGAGAATTCCGATATGAGATTCAGTGTATCGTTCTTCTCTAATAGTTTGCCACGAATACTGTTGTTTAATCTTCCTTGCTTACGCGCATTCTTTGAATGAAATTCTTGTCTTCAATTGCTGGTGTTTTACTTCATTCCCCTATTAGTTCCGGCATATCTGATGTTCACAACATATATCCTGGATTATTTTATGATATTTCTTTATCATCCTTTTGATTCCACTTCTTTTCTTATTTAGTTCTTCATTCTCATTACTCATTAACTCTTCTAACATAAGGAATGTCTTTTTCTTGATAATATTAAAATGTTCGTTATTAGATAAACCAGTTCTGAAGTTAATAAAAGGCTTTTATTTATAATATTTAAGTTCTTACTGACAAAATTATCAAAATTCATCGTCAGTTATTTTCTTAGTCTCACTTAAATCATCATTGATCACATATTTGGTTTTTTTTCCAATTGATCAACATTTCTTCTTCCCAAGTTCACATATGTACTTCGTTAGTCTTCGTCTTACATCGGATACTTGGATTTGCGAGCTTTCGAAAACTTTTATTCAATCACCATTCGATATGGGTATACTTTCAAGTCTTTCCAGGAATGCTATTACAGATAATAAAATCTCTTTGCTTTATCTTGAACCTTCAGTTCTTGAAAATTTTCCTCTTACTAGCATGTACCAATTACTTTCTATTCCTCTTGTTTATCGAAAAGAGCGTATTCATCTAGATAAAGTCTCGCACGTATATGTGGTAACATCACGCTAATTCTACTAAACTTTCGATTCCTGCTACTGCCATCACTTCCTTCAACTTGCTAAACGCTTTGATTTTGGATCTGAAAATTATGTTAGAGTCTGACTCAATCTAATTGGAATATATCTCCATTTAACTAACCATTAGTTGGTAAAGTTGATCAATTAATTCTTTTAACTGATCACTTAAACCAAGTGAAGACTAGCTAACTGGAATCAAAGACCAATTACATAAAGTCAGTTTGATCATAACATTCTCCCTCCAGAACCAAAATCACAACCATTTAGAGTACAACTGGGAATGAGAATATACTTATTTATCCTTACATGTAAGGTAATTTCTGAAAATTTAGGCAGCACCTCCCCTATACCATCGACTACCAGTCGGACTCAAGCCAACACCATCAATCTACCAAATCGTCTGCAATCATATCTATCCACTTCCATCAACCAAATTCATCCATCCACCATAGTTCGAACTATATCATTTTGATTTGTATAGGTATGATTAATTGGCATAACGTATATCTTTTGAAATGAGACTTAAGGTCTTAAACCAACAATGATTACTATAACCACACTTTTCTCAGTTCTTTCAGAATATTACAAAATTTTATTAGCGAACTTTAAAATCTATCTTGTTGTCTCTAAAAATTTTATTTCGCAATTCCCTTAACTTATCCCTTACCATTACTAATTGGGTATAGTTACTTATAAAAATTATGCCACATCATTCAACGAACTACACCAATACTCCTTCCTTGACAATACACACTCAATTTCATTAGTGAGTTTGTTTATCCTTCAATAACCACACAGGGTCTTAATTATCATCTTTACAATCGGGTGAAAACTCCATCATCAACTCGTTATTTCTTAAAAGGTCTCGCAGTCGAATCCCCATTACTCTATCTCCACTTATGATCTTGTATCGAACTTTTGTCACCGACCCGGTTACGGGTATTAAATTCATCATAACTTATTTACTCACGGTAGAGAACTTCACAATCTCTTGAATAACACATTCAAAGTTTGTTTACAATTAAGATTTCTTTAATCTTGAATCTTCACGACAAATATCTTTCCACGACGAAGGGATGCTTCACGTATTAATTTCATGTCTGATTCAGTGTTCAGAATTCCCTTGATCTCCGATTGTTGTCCCGACACTCGTTTGCTTTGTATATAGCCTTACTTCCTTATTTTATAACTAATTTATTTATTACGGTTTTCTAATCACTCATTTCACGTCAAAATCCTTTGATTTGAAGCGCGTAATGTTACCGCAATCTATCGTAATGATGAGATCCTCATAACACGAACAACGTTCTAACTTGATGTCTTCGCCACGTCCATGTTATTGATGAATTTCTTCTTCCTTACCCGCAGATGTCCACCATTTATCAGTTTGCAGTCATATCTATGTTTGTTGTATGATTCCACGTCCCACACTATTTCATCTCTTTTGAAATCATCAAAGAAAAGACTTTACGCAAAAGGAGAATTTCCGAATATGATTTTGATTGAAAACTGAATAAGGAATAATAATGCCACAAACGATTGGAAAATTTGTAATTTAATAAATTGAAGGAAGAAGAATGAGTGAAGATTTAGATGTGAATGAGACAACCATATTCGTACTCAAGATGGCCAGTCTTTCGTACTATATGGCATATAGCACATGATTAGGTGGCGTCCCACCCGACTCTTCATCATTTCGATAAAGCGTCATACCACAACACTGTTTGTCTCAATCAGAAATTAGTGATTTGAGGAGAGAAACAATTCAGAAGGAATACAACAAATTTTCTTTCATTTTTGCTTCATATGATTTATCCACAGAAGAAACTCATACGTATTCAAGAATCAAGAAGAACATATGCTATCGTATTAAGAGAAATAATGTCGATTTTGATCACCTTCCACGCTTCACCTACGTATGCCTTAATAAACCAGTCAAATGAGAGATTCATAATTTAGGTCACATTTATCTTCAAAATGTCGTCTGGAAATGCCTCCACATTAAATGCTTTAATGATTTGATCCTAATCGCGTTCCTACGAAATTTATAATTATAACTTCCGATTTCCTTTATGCCACGTAGGGTAACAATCGATCCTGCAACGTCTCAACTCTGTCGATAGGAATACTATCTTTCTTCATTTATCTGGAAAATTCTTCCATTTCCTTCAGTCATCCGTTGTCCGTTCAAATTACGAATCTCGTTAAATAATGTTTTTAACAAGTTGATTTAATCCTTAATATTATTAGACAAAAATTTATGTTCGTCTTTCACGGAAATCTTTAAACTTTCTTCTTAATAGTGGGTCTACTTGGTCCTCCAGATTAATAATACTGAGTCTATATCCATTCTTCTTTTTAGGTCATTTTCTGTTTATAATAACAAGAACATAAATAGTAATTCGACAACCAAATGGTAAAACTCATTTCATACAGAAATCTTCTGAAAGTTGATTAAGAAAATCTTCTCCGAAATCTCATTTTAAAATTTTGAAAATCAATTATTTGGTCGTCATTACTAGATAAGTTACTTGCTATTCTCTTGATCCGTTAATGAAGTATCTAATTAAAGAAATGCCCATATAAGGGTCTCTCCATTTTTAGTACATCTTCTACTCTTTCTTGGATTCTGCTCGCTCTTATTAGTCGACGAAACTTTAATTACCGTCATATATCATTTATTCACAATTCCACCGCAATGATGCCATTTAGTACTGTCTCTGATATTCTTTCCATCATTTTTGACGTTATACTTACAACCATGCAGGCGTTTCGACATTCTGTCTATAGGTAGGATCGCATTTTCTCGCTGGCCTTACCTATACCTGGTAAGGTAAACATTATTCTTCACACATCGCCCGATATGTGATAGGAATCTTCTCGTAGTGGTGGTGCCTTCGAAACGTGCAACGTTGGTTCTTCATCAGCTTTCATCAACTTGTTGCCTCCAGCGTGAAACTCGTCCTACTACCTAATTCTAAGTTAAATCGTACCCAAAACTCACCTAGCCTCTCTCATACAAGGTTCTCACAAGACTCAATCACATTTTCTTCAAAACCGCATGAAACGTAGGGTAGCATATCCAGTCTCCGTCATTCTATCGCTTCCTAGTTACTGTAGGATCTGAGAACTCAATATACCTATAGCATTGTGATATTCTCCGTACACCTCCTTCAACAATATTGGATTACCAATTCCGTATCGGACCTGCTAGTCCTCATTCATACTTAATTCAAACTTAAAATGAATATGCCTAGGATCTTTCCTATCTCATATGACCTATCACTCATATCTTACCCTCACCTATTCTTATTTCAGTGACCAATAACCTCTAGCTCTGATACCAACTGTGACGCCCCCAAATCCGGGGTCAGGATTGGGTGTCACTACACAACTTTAAATAATAATAAAAACCTGTATATTAAAATTAATATACAGATAACCCCTCATAATCAGGATCTCTTACAGGTTATAGTATGAAACAAGAATCACACCTTCTAAAGTTACATTGTCTAGATACAATTTCATTACCTTATTACTAATGTCCTTGTATTGATCACTCTGACATCTCTAAATTTCTTCAGCTGGAATCTCACCACTTTCGCTATCTATTAAAAGCTATTCACTTTGCCTTCATTTGATACTGAAAGAAATAAGAGTTCACAAAGCAAGAGTGAGCCAAAAATGCCCAACAAGTATTATAAATGGTTTCCAGTTATCAGATCAGAAAACTCCTGGAAACGATGGTTGAATGATTTTAAAAACATTTTTACATATTTAAATAGTTGAACGAACAAAACATTGGCCTTCACTGGCCTTTAATCATAAATCACATTTTTCCGGAAAAAGGACAGTAATCGTTTCAATATTTCATCCTTTTGAATTAAATCTTGGTGTGAGTTTGTAGTTATGAACTACTCGGAAAAGAATGCCATTAATGGCGATCAACAATAAATTAGACTGGACACTATAAACCAACATATGCACTATACCCTGCTGATCAGTCAGGATACAGTACAGATCTAAACTCAACTGTATAGGTCCATTCAAGTATCTAGGCACTACGGCCTATTTCGAGGCACCAGTCATATCTCGGTCCTCAGGATTAAGACACACTTAATCCCCAAAATATCATCATTATCCAGCCCATGGAGTATTTTGATGTCAAATCATTTTGAATTTAAAACATCCCAACTCAGGGTTCACAAATAACCCGAAAGAATGGGTATCTGCTCCAGAGAGCAATCGAATTATAGGAACAATCATGAAAGGAACATGCATAATCAGAGTAATTGCAACGAAATGTAAAACATTTAACTATTTTGAACTTAGAATAGGAACGAAGAAATATTTGCAGTATTATGGAGAAAGGTTAGGAATACTTGCCTCAATTGATAATCTACTGATCTTTAACTAGCTGCCATATCACTCAGTCCTGTCGCATCTGTATTACCCTTGACGGGCTACTTGACCTTTCTTATCATTTACCCTCTTAAGTTTATCTTTATTCTGAATCCACTCGTTTCAGCACTACACGCAATCAGACTTTACTTCTACAGTCTCTATATGGCTTTGAACGTCTCGCACTATGTGCATCTAGCACAAATAATACTATTCAATGAACTGACAATATATAATTGACTAGTCTATACACTTATCCCTATCGTCTACCCGCCCGATAATAATAGATAAGAATCACATCTCATTCAGATAACATTTAAAAGACACGCCGACTCATTATTCACATAATACGTACACATAGGGCATGTAATCATATTATCCACATAACACATAATCACGTAATTAATGTAGCACATAAGTTGAATCGTCAAAAGATAGGTCTCGATATGTTTGGAATTGAAATCGGGTCAAAAAGAATATTTTATCAAACAATTATTGATCGGAATGATGCATAAAACAAACGTCCTTTAGATACAAAGGAATTTAGGTCTCGAAAATATTTTTAATAGAAGCAATATATTTTTCTGAGTCTAGAGGCGTTTGTTTCGTATTAATCGGACGAACGGTTGATTTATTATAGATTTTTGAACATTTTTTTGGAATTAAAACGGTCTCGAAATCATTTAATAATTAAATAATAGTTTTCGAATACCTAAATATGACTTTAAAATAATTTTATAATATTTATCGAGCCTTGAAAATATTTTAAAGTTCGAAACTATTTTTCGGAATTTTTAAATCAATTTTAAATAATTAAATCTAATTATTAAATCAATTAAAATTAATTAATAATTAATTAAATTAATTAATCAATTAATCTTAAATTAATTGAGTAATTAAAATAATTAAAAACTAATTAAAATTAATTAATAAAATAATTTTAATTTATTTTTGAATAAATAAATAATTAAAATAATTTTTTGAATTTAAAATGGTTAAATAACTGATTCTAAAATATTTTTAAACACAAATCTAATTTTCGTAATATTTTAAGACAGAAATCCATGCGTTGCAAGATTAGCAAAAATTACAAGTACTAACATGTATTTTTGCCATCTTCCCCGGCTCGTCGCCGTTCGCCGGCCGGTCGCCATTAACGGCGACCGCCGAGCTTTTTCGGCGAGCCTGAATTTTATCCAGAATTCGACGAGATTAACAGGAGATGTTCCCCTCGTTTCCAGCAGTCGATTTCTGCAATTTATTCGACCAACAAATCACCAAATCGCCTGGATAAATCGATTGAAATTTCCGACGCCGTTGAACGGCGTTTTCCGGCGAACTCGTATTACAGGTCCTCAATTCGTCTCGCCTATGTCAATCGTTTGCTTTTTAAACGATCTAAACGATGGTTGCATTCAATTTAACCCAGAATCAACAGGATGAAAGCCCCTAATTTCGAATTAATAAAATTTAAGAACATAAACTCTAGTTCTTCAAATAGAGAATCAAACATCAATTTAAGCATGTTATTGACCAGAAAAATATTATCTACACGATGGAATCATCAAATCATACAAACAACATCAAGAACAAAAATTCATATTTTAATCCATAATTAATTCAAAATAAAATAATTAAACCAGAAAAATACCTTGATTTCTGGGCAAAAACAAATGGTTGATTCAGAAAAAAGATTTCGAGATCTTCGTTTTAATATGCTGCACGCCCGAATCGGAGTTCGGTAACGCCTTCGTTTGTGCGTTTGATTATCAGGAATATATCGGTTTCTAGGGTTTTCTCTGTAATTACTATATTTTTACTGGTTGTAAATGAATAAATGAATAAAATGAAATAAGAAATATGCTATTTATATTTACGGAGTATTGGCTCGTTCTGGATCGTTTTGGATCGTTAAATTAGTTGCTTAGCGGCTAAGTAACTGTAATAACGATCCGATTTGATATCAGTTTTCGATAATTATCCCAACCGGGCTTTTTATAAAACACTTTATACGGAAATAATGTAATAATATCCCGTCTTTCAAGAATACGGGTTTTGTTGATTCACCAAAATGATTATCATATTGAAAATTTTGCGTCGGGCCGCGCACGGGTCAATCCGTAATCCGGATCGAAAAAGTCAAAACACGAAAAATATCCGGAATTACCAGATTAGGTTAGGAAGGTGTTTTTGAAAGAGTTTCGGGTTGTAAAAACGTAAAAACGGTTGAAGTCGAACGATTCCCGGCTTTATAAAATAATTTTGTAATTATTCAGAAAATAATTAATAAATTCATAAATCAATATAAAATTAAATAACAGCCCAAAAATTACCAGAAAAATACCATAATTATCTATATTTTATTCCGGTCATAATAAAATTAACAAACTTATACTGTATCACATATAAGCATTCACATATTTACATTAATCATCAGATAATTCACCAAAAATCACATAATAATCATATAAAAATTATTTATTAATAAAAATAATTATACGCGATATCTCGGATGTTACAACTGTGATAATCAAAGTGCTATTTCTATGACAGGTAATCCAGTTCAACACTCAATGACAAAGCATATCAGCATTAGGTACCACTTCATAAGGGAACATGTGGATGAAGGTACAGTGGAATTGCATTTTATTCCAACAGATCAACAACTAGCAGATATCTTCACAAAACCACTGTGTGAAGCTACTTTTACAAGATTGGTAAATGAACTTGGAATGGTTTCAGGTTCTTTCTCTAAATCTGCTTAGTTTATGTTCTGATACATCAGACTTTATGATCAGTATTTACAGATGTTACTATCTTTGTGTATTATGTGCTTAAATTGAAATTTTCTAAGTGCTGATTGTTGTCTGATGTGAATTTCTTAACTCTGATAGTGATATGAAAGTTTCTGTGACTATTCAATCCAATGAGGATAACTGTGCTAGATGCTGACCTAGTAGTCTTTAATATACTAATAATCCCATGTTTGAAGTAATTATTTATGTGGAAATCTTTTAACACAAGCAAATTCTGATATTGAGCTTAGTTAAAGTTTACTTTATGTATCTTATTACTAAGTCATAAACTAGAATAGTGCTTCTTATCTGTTAAGTTCTGATGTTAAGTAAATCTTATGGATGTACTGAGTGCTGATAAGCCTCACTTATCAAAAGAAATACTCTGATAACAGCATAAATTCTGATAAGCAGTCATGACTCACTTACACTGAGAAGCCACTGTAAAAAGGAATTTCAAAAGATGCATAAAATGAGCACAAAACAGTTGAGGTGGACTCATGCAGAACTCATTCTACAGTAGACTTCAAAATAATGATAGATTTTGAGCAAAGTTCTTAGTAATGCCTTACTTCTAAGATGTACTGAAATGAATCAGACTTTACTCTTTGTCTGATATTTAACTTATTGCACACACAAACACTATATGAATGATAAAAATTACTTTGGTCATAAAGGTTGTTTTAGATGAACAGTCTTAGTGTTAGTTGCATAAATTCTGAGGACAAGTTCTGATGGAAGTTCTGATGATTAAGTTATGATGTACTCATATCCGTACTGGTGTAAAGAATTACAGAAATAAACATTCACTTTTCGAGTTAAGGAGCCATATTCTAATGACTTTTAAATTCTAATAATAATCAAGTTCTGATGCTGATGTGGCAGTATTTATTTACTTGGTTTATTTTTTGGTCATTACTTGAACGGTCATATTTTTACAGAATATTGGTTTATGTGAGATAAAGCAGTCATAATCATTTGTTTAGTGGGAACAGTTTTTTTTAAAAAAACTGAACATGCAATGTAATTATTACTTATTTACCGTACCCATTAACTTTTGCCTTAGCTGTTGCATGCCTGACAGGGGTAAAGGTCTGTTCCACTTCTTATTAACTGCTGTCACGTGGGGTGTCTAAGTAAAAGAGATAAAAGATTTTCAAATCTTTTATTTTCATTTTTATTCTACTCCCTCTTTTCTTATTCTCTCTCACATTTTCTGACGGTTTTCTTTACAGACATTTTCTCAAACACCTTACAGGCACTCTAATTTCTTATTTATTTCTAATGGCACCCAAGGATTTAATTGTTGATAGAGCGAAATTTGTACCAAATATCTATGCTACAATCTTTAATAAGGCTGAAGCTCCATTAGATCTGCACTTTGTGCAAGATTTATTAGCTCATAGTGAGATTGGGTATGCCTTGACCCAACCTCAAACTATTTCAAGCCAACAAGTGCTGACATTTTGGAGAACTGGGCTTTTTGATGATGGTGGTGCTACTGGTACTCCAAGCATTATTTTCACATTAGGAGATATCGAGCATGTGGTTACTCTTGGAGCAGTTCGTAAAGCTCTCCAATTACCTGAAGGTTGCACATTCTCAACAGTGGAGGATCCTGTCTTAAAGCAGCTTATGGCCAGTTTGGGCTATGAGAAAAGTTTGGGAAAGCTGGGTCAACTGAAAAGAGCAAATATCAGAAAGGAATGCAGCTTTTTCTTTGATTGTATCACTAAGGCATTCGCCAATAAGTACTCCAACTTTGATGCTATTCCCATCATGAGTCAACAAATCGGGTATGCCCTTATTCATCAAACTCATTTTGATTTTGCAAGTGTTGTGCTAGGTTTCATAGGGGATAGGATGACAGAGGATAGGAATGTAGTATGCTAGATTCTGTCAGCTTATATATACTTTCTGTTGTGCTGATGAACCCCAACCTACCAGTGATTTAATTCCACCCTTTAAGCTTGTAAAAAGGGATTTTAATGATTTGTTAAATGCTGACATTAAGAAACAAGTGCAGAGACCCTTACAGATTCCTCAGTTAGTAAAACAGATCTTGGTAAATGCTGAGCCACAAACATACACATCTGTTTACCCTGATGTTCAACCCACCAACACATCACAGCCAACTCAACAGCCATCAGAACCTACCATCTCTCATCAACCTCAAACTTCTCAACCTCAACCTACTCAACCATCTATCAGGACTTATTTCAAACCATCACAGTCATCTCAACCTCAACCATCAGCACATCATGTGAAGCCTTCATCTTCCAAACCCAAGAGGACTAAGATAGTACCTCAGTCTCAACAGAAAAGAAGGAGAATTGTTCTGAGAGATGAGTCAGACAATGAGGAATAGGTTCCAATATCAGAACCTGTTGTTGTAGAAGCTGAGAAGATCTCTTCTCAGAAAGATACTGAAACTGGGAGTTCTAGGCCCCTCAAAAGTCTTAGAAAGCTAAATACTGATGATGAATCTCCCAAAGTCTCTAATTTTGCAAAGAGACTTAAAAAGCAAAGAGCCAGGAGGGCTGTAAGTGAATCATCTCACTCTGAGGAAGTCCTGGAAGTAGCTAAGGAAGGGGGTCAGGAATCTCTGATCCCAACAGAACCTATAGTCATTGAATTAATTCCCACAGCTGAATCAGACTTTACTCAAGCTCCAAAGTCTCCTATTCAAGAGCAAGAGGATATTCAAGAGCAATTGTCTACACCTCTTGTGTCTCCTCTAATTGATCCAGTACATGTTGAAGACCCAGGTACAAGTGCTGAAATTGATATTCATAACTTGATTGTACCTGAGGTTATGTACTTGGAAGCTCCACCAACTGAATTCACTCCACCAACAACACCAATTCAAGATGCTGATTTCAATGAAGATATTCCAACCACATCATTTCTGAATCTGGATGATGAAAATCAGATTTTAGGTGAGCATCAAGATTTGGCTGTTGATCAGAACTTAGTTGTAGATCAGAACTTAGAGGATGATGTTGAAGCCTCTATAGCCTCACATACTGTTATTTTATCAGAGGATGCTGATGCTGTAGGCTCTGTAAGTTCTGATGCTGATAATGCTGAAATTACTGGTGAAGCTGCTACAAATGTAGATGCTGATGCAGCTGGTCCATCTAGACATGCACCTCAACAAGCTCCATACAAAGCTGATTTAATCAAGAAGTTTGTTAGAGAGGATGCACTAGTACCTTGGAGTGACACTCCTAGAGGAAAGGAGTGGACTAAGGAATGGAACCCAGTTAGTTTTGTTCCTACTGAAAAAATTATTGCTGAGCACCTTGCCAAAGCTGATGAAATGTTGATAAATGATGATTTCAAGGCACAGTTGAGAGTTACTGCAATGAGTACTAGGCACCTTCAAGGTCAACACTCCAGAACTCATGACAAGGTGAATAAAATTCAAGAATCTTTGATCCAGCAAGATATGAATATAAAATTGGAAAAGAACAGATTTTTCAAGCCAGCCTTTGACATAATTGGGTATATTGAAAAAACTCAGGAGAAGCAACAAGCTCAGATTGATGAGATTCTAAAGAATCAAGCTTCTCATCAAACTGAACTCAATGAGATCCAATCCTCAGTGGAATTGCTTGTCTCTCTTCTTTTACCTGCTGATGCCAAAAAGGGGGAGAAAGTAATTAAGTCCAAATGCAAATCTAGTCAAGCACTGAAGGGTAAGGATGATGGAAATGATGACCAGGGAAACTATGGAATGGGTAGAGGTCATGGTCAAGGCAAAGGTTTTTTATCAAGCAAAGCTGGAACTACAAGTCAAAGAACAAGTTCTGATACTGGGAGAAGAATAAGTTCTGATACTAGTAAAAGGATAAGTTCTACTAAACATCTGGAACTTGATGAAGAGATTTCAAAGAGATTATTTCTCAAATAAAATCCTTGAATGGGCTTTGAAAGTCTAAAGGAAGAAGAAGCTAGACTTAAAGCAGAAAAAGTCAACTCCAAGTCTAAAGCTTCTGTTGTTGCAAAGAAACTTCCAAAACCTAAGGGTATTGTGATTAAGGAGAGGACAAATTCTGAGGCAACCAAAGCCAAATCACAAGTGGAAGTAGATCCAAGATCCAAGGGCAAAGAAAAAATTGGTGAACCTGTAAACGTATATGTGCCAGTCATGGATGAAGAAATATCTGATGAAGATGCAAGTCTGATTTTGAAGAAAAAGGATATTCAAACAACCTCTGACATAGCTCATGTTGTTCAAGATCAGGACTTAGTAAATTCTGATATTTTAGTGAAGCAAGCAACCTCTGACATAGCTCAAGTTGGCTTGATATCAGAAGAAAAGGAAAAGGAAACCTCTGACATTGCTCATGTTAAACCTTCAAAGATGCTACTACCAGGATTCACAAAAGCTCAACAGGCTCAACCTTTGAAGACTACATCAAGTGGTTTTGAAGCAAGAGTTGTTACAGGAAAGGAAACAAGAGACAAATCTGGATTGGGTAGTTCAAAAGAGAAGAGAGTAAGCAATACTACCAATGATCTAACTTCCTTAAGTGAACCAGGTGTAAGAGAAACTCTTGAGAGATTGAATCAACTTGAATACGTACAAATGGTTTACCATTCTATTTTGAAAGAAGACATTATGTTATACTTTATGACAGATGGGAGGGTATTCCAGATCAGGGAGAATGCAATTTCATTGAAGTATTTTGAAGAACTGGAACATGTTCTATTTCTGCTTCAAGTGAAAAATAGATCAACAAATAGTGCTGCAGGGTGTTTAAAATCAAATATTCAAAGACAGAAGAAGCTTTACTCTATAAAGTCTGACAGTCCATATTGTCCTAAGTACAGATCTCACAGTGGAGAAATTGTTGAAATGAAGCCTAATACTGCTAAAATCATCACTACATTTTCTGGTATTAAAGGACTTTAATTCAATCCAAAGTCTGATAAAGCCTATATCATCAGACTAGATCAGGATATGAGGAAAGCTAAGATAAATGATCTCAGGGCTGCTATTTTTCAAACTGGTGAAGATACGGTTGAACTGAAGAATGCTAAAAGGAGAATGATCAATGAACTTGAATATGCTGAGAGATGTTTGTTGAAGAACTATCTCAGAACAACTCCTGACATCAAAGAGATCAGAAATTGAAGCCAAGTCAAAGATCTACAACTGCTTAAATTCTAAAATGTATACAGACTGAAGCTGTTATCAGACCTTGAGGATGGTAAAGCTACAAGGACTGTAAGTTGTAGTTATCTAGTCAAATTCTCATGCATTTGTACTTAATGTTTTTTACATAATCAAATATCTGTTAAACTTGTATATTATGCTAATTTACAAGTTGGGGGAGATTGTTAGATATATTTGTGATGTCATGTCTAATATGATTTGTGTTTAGTTTTCAGATCTTACTTAACAGGACAAATCAGTACTTAACTGGAAATCAATACTTATACTGAAGTCAGGACTTAAGATATCAGAACTTAAGTTGTCAGAACTTAAGTTATCAGGAGATATTTATCAGGAGATAATATCAGGACTTAAGGAGACGTTCAGATAAGGAAGGCGGCTGATTGAAAGGAAAGAAGATCGAGACAAACATAAGAAGAGATATGCATGGAGAAGAATTCTATGAAGAATAGAATACTTGGAAGAAAAGATAACTGATTGATGTATATTAGGAAGCAGAATTGTATTCGATATCAATTAGAAGATTATCTTATAACTGTGTAGTATATAAACACAGGCATAGGGTTTACACTATATGTGTTATGATAATCGAGATTATTATTCATTGTAACCCTAGCAGCTCTCGTGATAATTTGTTCATCACTGAGAGAGAACAGTTCTTTGTAACAGAGTTTATTATGTTGAATAAAATCTGTGTTTTGTTACTTGAGTTCTTATATTCGATTTGATTATAGTAAACACTGTATTCAACCCCCTTCTACAGTGTGTGTGACCTAACACATAGGACAGCCCAAAGGACAGCCCAACAGCAACACAAAACAGGGAACAAGGAGGCACGCGGCCACGCGCCGCCCCAACCCACACCACCGATCAAACATATACGCACACACAGCCACAACACACACACAATCACTACACACACACGCAGGCACAACACACACACACACAGGCACAAAAACACACACACACACACAAGCATATACATATTTATATATAGATATATACATACATATAAGCAACAGGAACCACCAAGCTCACCGGAAATACACGGAGGCAGCGAGACCGGAGCAACAGGAGGGAGGAACGGAGAAGAACGCCAGAAAATAAAAGAAAAGAACGGGAGGAAGAAACGGGGAGGGAAGAGAGAAAAGTAAGGGAGAGATTTTTGTAGAGATTGAATCGAGAGAGAAGGGAGAGATTTCGAGAATTCAGCCGAGAGAGATAAGGAACAAAAGAGATGGTTCCTCAATTAACAAGCTGCAGACATGTGTCCTTTATTTAGGATATGTGTCACTTTCTTATTACCGCCAATCGAGTTATACAGGGTCAATTACATCCCGCAGTTATTATTTACGAAACGAGTTCACGAGAAAACAGCTTCAAAAATTTATTGAAATAACTTCAAAATTTTAAACATATCCCGAACTTAATTAAAATGTAAGTTTCGTAATTTTAAAATAATTTCTGAAATGTAGTTTGTACCCGTTTTTAATAATTAAACGAAATGACACGCGGGTAAAACTAATCCCGAAAATTTTCAAAATAATTTTAAAATTCTCAGAATAATACGAACTTAATAAAATATGAGTTTCATAATTTTTGAAGATTTCTGGAATTAAGTATGGATTTTACAAATAAACACAATTAGAAAGTCATTTAAAAATAAATAATTAGTGAAATATTGATTTCTCAATTTTATAAAGTCCTAAAAATAATTATTGAAATTATAAAATTTTAAAACTAATTTTAGAGATTATCCAAATATTTATAGAATTGAAACGGTAATAAAATCACTTTTACAATAATAACGGAACCACATATCTCCATAATAAATCACAAAATCCATACCATAAATCAACATATCTCAGATAAATAATAAAAATCAACACACTGCTGCCGAAAATCAATGAACATATTTTATTTAATTATTTATTCAATTATTACACTTTTAAATATTAAAAATAAAAGAAAATAAACGAGTCGTTATAATTAACTTGCGCTCGCCAAACTCATCCCAATACGTTGGAGATCTACATTTTCTTCCATACAATGCCTCGTACAGTGGCATGCCAATATTTGTGTGATAACTGTTATTGTAGGAAAATTCAATGAATGGTAAATGATCGTCACAATTTCCTTTAAAATCAAGTGCACAAGTTTTCAGCATATCCTCAATCATTTGAATAGTCCTTTCGCCTTGTCCATCAGTTTGCGGGTGATACGCCGTACTCATTTTCAACTTAGTTCCCAAATGATCATGAAATCTCGCCAAAATCTCGAGTTGGATCTCAGGTCTCTATCGGATATGATAGACACTGGTACTCCATGACGAATTACGATTTCATCTAGGTACATTTTGACCAACTTTTCCAGTGAGAATCTTTCATTGATAGGTAAGAAATACACCGACTTTATCAGTCGATCAACTATTACCCGTATCGCATCATGATTAGTCTTAGTCTTTGGCAATCCCACCACGAAGTCCATCGCGATATGCTCCCACTTCCATTCATTTATGTCTAGTGGTTGATGCAATCCACTCGGTCGTTAATGTTCCGCTTTTACTCTTTGACATGAATAACATTTAAATATCCATTCCGCGATTTCCTTTTTCATATTCGGCCACTAATAATTCTCTTTTAAGTCCTTGTACATTTTGGTACTTCCAGGGTGAATCAAAAACCTCGAGTTATGCGCTTCCTGAAGAATCTCGTGCTTTAATTCCACGACATTAGGAATCCAAATACATGAGCCAACACGATATATTCCTTTGTCATCCTTTTGGGCTCTAACCTCTTCTCCTGTCAATTTATCCTTCTCATGGTTCATCACTTGTTCTTGACAATATCGAATCTTTTCTAAAATTTCTGGCTGAAATATCATCGTATACGTTACTTCATTTACAAGTTCTGGAACTTGTACCTCTATTTTCAACTTCTCCAACTACTTGATCAACTCTTCAGACGAAGTTAATATATTCAATCTTTCATTGCGGCTTAGCGCATCCGCTACAACGTTCGCCTTTCAGGGATGGTAACTTATTGTACAGTCATAGTCTTTAATTAATTCCAACCATCTCCTTTGCCTCATGTTCAATTATTTCTGGGTAAAGATGTACTTTAAACTCTTGTGATCCGTATAAATCTCACAATTATCTCTGTATAAGTAGTGTCTCCAAATCTTAAGAGCAAATACAAGTGCTGCTAATTCAAATCATACGTAGGATACTTCTGTTCATGCGGCTTTAATTGCCTTGACACATAGGCTATTACCTTCCCATGTTGCATTAACACACAACCTAGTCCTTTATACGAAGCATCGCTGTAGATTACAAACTCACCCTTCTCATCGGGTAGAACCAATATTGGTGCAGTTACTTACCTTTTCTTTAGCTCTTGAAAACTTTCTTCACGCTTATCTTTCAAAAGAACTTCTCATTCTTTCTTGTTAACTTAGTTAATGGGACACAATATTAGTAAAATCTTGTACGATTCTTCTATAATATCCCGCTAATCCGAGAAAACCTCTTACTTCCGTGGGAGTCTTTGGCCTATCCCAATTCATCACAGCTTCCATCTTTGCTCGATCTACTTTGATACCTTCACTTTTGACTACATGTCTGAGAAACTAAACATCCTTTAGCCAAAATTTGCATTTAGAAAACTTCGCGTATAACTCCTCTTTCCTTAAAATCTCCAAGGAAATCCTCAAATGTTCCATATGTTCCGCCTCTGACTTGGAGTATATCAAGATATCATCAATAAACACTATCACGAACTTATCTAGATATTGCTTGAACAATCTATTCATAAGATCCATAAATGCAGTTCACGCATTCGTCAACCCAAATGCCATTACCAATAACTTATAGTTCCCATACCTTGTTCAAAATGTCGTCTTGGATATATCTTTCACCTTGATCATTAGTTGATGATACCTAGATCTTATATCAATCTTCGAGAAACAAGTAACTCCTTTCAGTTGATCAAATAAATAGTCAATTCGCAGCAGAGGATACTTATTCTTAATAGTCAACTTATTCAATTCATGATAATTGATATACAATCTCATGCTTTCATCTTTCTTCTTTACGAATAGCATCGGTGCACCCCACGCGGATACACTCGGGCGAATTACTCCTTTGTTTAACAATTCTTGCAATTGTGTCGCTAATTCCTTCATCTTGACGGGTGCCATTCGATAGGGAGCTTTCAAAACTGGTTCTGTTCCAAGAGCTAAATCAATCATGAACTCAATCTCTCGATCCGGAGGTAGTCCAGGTAATTCATCTGGAAACACATCGGAAAAATCTTTAACTAATGGAATATATTCAATCCTTAAGGATTCCATCTCTATATCCCTTACCTGGGACAAATAAACTTCATATCTTTGTCCTAACAATCTCCTCGTTTGGATAGCCGCTAGAAACTTCCTCTCTTGCTTCTTTCCTTTGAATATTACTTCAGCTCCATCCTTGGCTCTCAACTTCACTTTCTTGCTTTTACATTCGATTTGTGCATCGTGGTTTGACAACCAAACCATCCCTAATATAACGTCTAATTCTCCTAACTTAAAAGGTATTAACTTAAGATATAATCATTTTCTCTTTTATAAAACAATAAGGAACCCATGATTGAAATACTCATGTTATTAAATATAATACGGGTGATCAGCCTGTACCAACCTCCATCTGGTCATTATGGTACAGGAAATTTCTATCCTATAGATGTCTCGGCAGCCTTATATTGGACTAGCCCTGCTAGCCTCTTACGTGACTGGACTAGTCCCACTAGTCTCTTACGTCTCTATCCACTCCATCAGGAATTCGTTTGGAAAAACCTTTATGTTGGAAGAAGGAAGAGTTGACTAAGTTCATTTTATCATTACCAAGAATGTGAAATCATTTGGACTCATTCAAGTAAAAAATCATTCTTAAGTTCAATTCAAGAATTCAAAGAAAGGGAACGAATCAAAAGTAAACATGGATCAATATTAAAGATCTTGACCAAATGGAACACAAGGTATACTAGTTCTGAATTAGAATAGTTTCAAAGATCAATACATAACAAGGTTCACGGGTTATCGAGGAATCCAGTTTATCAAAACATTATGTAAAGAGACTCATAAAGATATCTTAGGGTTTACGAGATCATAAGATAACAAAGGGAATAAGTAAGGTAATCAGTGTATGAATCAATAGGGTTTCTATAAGGATCGAACAGGGGTTGAGAACAAGTTATCACAAAATAGCTTTCCTGCTTTACGGTTATTAAGCTACCACCACCTAAGATATCCTTCCCTTTATTAACCTGAATGCCTCCGCTATCCGAATCTACAATTCAACATAAAACCCTAATTAAATACTTGATCACTCTCGACGTTTCTCAGAACGTCTAACGTTTACCCCAATCGCAATAATACTTAACTTATGCATCACACGTAGCACATAATAATACATACTTCTATACTCTTATATCACTGATTATCCCGATACTCCACATATAACAAGTAATCACTCCATCTCATGATTTTAACAACTCATTCTTATCGAATCGCATCAATGCTTTCTCGCAATTACATTTAAGCACCTATCACATAACATGTAATTCCATCTTGACATACAATCCAATTTGCACATCACAAAAGCTATATTCGATCATAATTCTACTTCTTGTAATCACACATAACCGAGTTTAATCAAACCAAACTAAGAATCCTAAGTCAAAACTCATAATCTTTACTTAATCATATTCGATTTGTCATTATAACCAAATGAACTAACATGCATAAGTTTAATTCATAATTTCTTTAAAACCGAATAAGATCCATGCTTTTAAAAATAAAAAATCCTAACTTATTCATAATCAACTAATCACATATCAATTTCACATGCATTTGAATCCAACATTTGATTTCTAAATTAACCGATAATCAAATAAAATAGCGAAACATTTATAAAATTAGCATGCAATCACTTAAGATCGACATGCATGCTCTTAATCATGAATCACATCTAATTTCAAACCAAAACTAAGAGAAAAGTTATAATCAATCAAGTTTATCACATAAACTGAATCAAAAATCTTATAAAACCAAGAGTTGCATTCGAATTTTCCAAATAACATGACATGCATCAATTAAAAACAAATATTTTTGCAGGGATTATAGAACTCAGGCTTTGCATCACTGTTCACCACCAGCTCATCGGAGTTCATCACCGATGGCGGTGGTTTACGGTGGTTCCCTCAACTCGAGGGTTTCCGTACGCGAAACCACCAATTTCTTGCTAACAACCAGCATTATATCATTTTCTTTCATAAAAAACAAACACACCATCAAACCCGAGCTTAAAACTTGAATATGACTTTAAGGGTTTCCAATTTCATTATCAGGGAATCGACATGCAACACTAGAGCAAGAATCTAGAAGCGAAAAGAGACTCGGCCATGGTCTTAGATCAAGAATCGAGCAAAAACCGAGAGAGAGCAAGGATGGGAGAGATTACCGAGAGTGAGAGAGAAAAGAGAGTTCGAGAGATAGAGAAAAGAAACGGTGACGAGAAAGAAAGAAAAGAGGGAAGAGGAGGGAGTATAAATAGAACATTTTAGGGGCAATTTGGTAAATAAAAAAATCCCTTCCTTCTTTTTTTTTCTATTTTTGATTTATAAACTATTTAAAATAATATAATTTCTCTCCACATTATTCACAACTAACTTAGTCTTCATTTTTATAAAAATAAAACACAAAATAGCTCTTTTCTTATATTTTTAAATAAATTATTACATAAATAATTTAATGAATATGGATTTTACAAGTAAATCCAAATAATAGAAGTAAACTTCATTAAATCATTTTAAAATAATAAAATATTAAAATAAATCCAACTTCTATTTTTAAAAAGTCCCTTGGACTATTTTAAAGACAAAAAAATAAATTTCTCACCTCGACCACATTTCTATAATTTTATAAAAATATTTAAAATCAATAAAATCCTTTTTAAATCCTTTTATAAATATTTAAAATTTCACAAATCTCGACTTTGAACATGCACACATCAAATATCATGCAAATACACAATATCATAAAATACATTTCATATTCGCATTCTTAAACACTTTAATCCATTTTTAAGACGGGTTTCGTTCAACTTGACGGCCCGACGACACA
Source organism: Apium graveolens (assembly GCF_009905375.1). Lineage (NCBI taxonomy): Eukaryota > Viridiplantae > Streptophyta > Magnoliopsida > Apiales > Apiaceae > Apium > Apium graveolens. The sequence goes on along the minus strand of NC_133647.1, from coordinate 152,531,331 downwards.
GTTTAATCCCTTAGCTGACTCATCAAACTGGAACGAGTTACTTTACGTTCCTAGTTAGTATTATACAACGATAAAAATTAAACCATATAATAATTTAACCTTTTATTTATTCACATAAATTCATTTTTATAGCATAAAACTATATTTTATACCATTAAACACATCGCGAAATTCCCAATTCTGTCCTCAGAATCTGGTCTAAACAAATAGATGGGGATACTTCTCTCACATTTCACTTTCTAATTCCCAATTTGATTCTTCTATCTTAGGACTTTTCCAAAAAACTATAACTAAAGCCACCACTTTATTTCTAAGAGCTTTCTCCTTTCGGTCTAAAATCCGAACAGGTTGTTCCACGTATGATAGATCTTGTTGAATTTCTACTGGTTCCAACTCGATCACATGACTGGCATCAATATTATACTTTTTTAGAAGGGAGACGTGAAATACATTACGTAGATGTTACATTTGCGGAGGTAATGCTAACTCGTATGCCACTTTTCCAACTTGTTTTATTACTTCGAATGGCCCAATATATATGGGACTTAGCTTTCCTTTCTTTCCGAACCTAGGTAGACTTTTCCATGGCGATATCTTTAAAAATACTTTGTATCCGGGTTTGAATCGCATATCTTTTCGGTTCTGATCTGCATACTTTCTTTGTCGATCTTGAGCAACTATCAGCCTTTTGCGAATCACTTCTACTGTTAGGTCACACAACACTGTAGAAGGGGGTTGAATACAGTGTTTAATACAATCAAATCGATTTAGAACACAATAATAGAAAATAGATGTATTCGATATAATAAACTCTGTTACAATGGAACTGTTCTCTCTCAGTGATGAACAAATATCACGAGAGCTGCTAGGTTACAATGTATGATCTTCTCGATAATGATAACACATATAGTGTAAACCTATGTCTGTGTTTATATAGTACACAGTTACAAGATAACTTCTAATTGATATGGAATATAATTCTGTCTCCTAAAATATATCAATCAGATATCTTATATAATTCTTCTAGTCCTCTAACTCTTTCCTTGCATATCTTCTTCTGTATTAATCTCGATCTTCTACTGTTAATCAGCTTCCTTCGTTAACTGTAAGTCCTCCCGTACTTAAGTTCTGATATGACCTTAAGTCCTGATATGACATTAAGTCCTGACTTCCAATAAGTACTGATTCCAGTAAGAACTGATATTTCCTGTTTGTTAAGATGTGAAAAACTAAACATGAAACATATTAGACATGACATCTAAAATATATCCAACAATCTCACCAACTTGTAAATTATGCAATAATATACAAGTTAATAGATTTGATGATGTCAAAAACATTTAAGTTCAAATGCAATAAGAGTTTAATAAGACTATCAATTACAACTTATAGAACATCCATCTTTACCAACATCACCGGATCAATCTGAATCCATAATGATTCTTAACAAAATCTTTCACCAGCTTATCTTCAGCTTTCTCAGAACTTCAACTAACTGTGCTTTGACCTGCATCGTTTCTTCTTCTTTACTATCACCAATCTGATAAATGGCTGTTCTGAGAGCTTGAATGGCTGTTCTTTCAAATCCATCACCAAGTCTGATAACTTTAGGATGTGAAAAGTTTTCATTATAACATAAGCATCTTCCTTTCAGAATTACTTCCACCTTAGTAGAATTCTTCAGCATAGGAATTTATCTTCCATCATCTTCAGTAATTATTGGACTGTAATGAGAAATCTTTGTACCAGAGATTCTGAGTAGATCTCTTATAGCCTTCAAAATGTATTATGACCATCTTCTTGTAATATCAGATTTTACTTCCAGAAGATAGTGAATATGTTGAAGCTCTCTGACAGACTTCTTTAGTACATCAGTATCAACTAGTCTATAAGTCCTTCCATCATTGAGAAATAAGATCAATTTCTCTTTTAGATTCTCCTTATCATGAGCATTTATCACAACTTAAGCAGACAATACTTTGTCAAGGTGCCTTTGGTTGATTTGTTCATATGGTTTGTTTGTCAACATAAAAGGATCTCTTAGAGTAACTTGTACTCCTGTTTGAATCTTCTCTTCGTCAAGACCTAATCCAGCTCTATCTCTAGGTTGCTTGGCTCTCAACCCAAATATAGCGAGTTGATTAATCATGAGATTGGATTTTGGTTCAACTGGAGTAGCTGTAACACCCCCAAATCTGGGGTCGGGGATCCGAGTTGTCACGAGTTCCATTTCCCTTAATAACACCCAATCTTAATAAATAATCAACTACTCTGTACTGCGACCCCACAATAAATATACACACCACAAGTTATAGTCTCAGAGATGAATATCCAAAAATAATCACAAGTCGTTTTATTCCACAATTATATGCCAATACACCTTAAAAGGGTTTCTGAATAAATTTACATTTCTTTTCCATTATTACAATTCATAAATATACATAAATCTGGTACATCAAAAGTTGAAAGCCTAGCCTATTGGTAGATCCTACCTCAGCTACAATGGCATCAATGCCTACAGGAAACTGCGGAACGTTTCCTATCCGCTCGCGAATTGGGAGCTTGATCTTGTTCATCTTGTCTATCTGATGTTGTGTGATGAAAGAAGAAAGCAAGGGTGAGCAACAAGCCCACCAAAATAATATGTATAATAATTAACAATATATGAGCATTCTCATAGTACTCATGAAAGTCTTGGTCAAGAAGAAATGAACCAAGCTGATATCTTAACGCGACCAAGTCGCAAAATAATTCAGTATATATATACATATACTTTTCAAAATCTTGGAAGTCCTCTTCCATGCATAATAAACACAGAGTTCCAGTTTATAACTGTATAAAACTATCGTTGCAAGGTGATCTCATATATCTAACCTTGTCTCAACATTTTTGTGAAAATCTTTGTCATGCACAAGATAATCATTTACTAGATATAAGTTTAAAAGATGAAGTTACAAGATACTCCAATATACTTATATCTTTCTGAATACTACTTGAACTACCACCGTTCAAGTTATAATTAGTTTCAAAAGTTCATCACATAGATGAGAATATAAGATAAGACTTGAATAGATTCAATCTTTGAAATATTATTGAATGAAATGAAGTTACGAGATACTTCATTAAGTCCCGATATATATATATATATATATCCATATATATATCTCTCATACATTTCCTGAAAACCTCTATCATGTAAAGTATGAACAGAGTTGCAATATCCAATAAATTTGGAAAGGAAAGAATTTTGGCATAAACCCGATATCTTGCTGATCAGGCAAAGATACCAATAAGTAACCTTTTCTACTAGTAGATGGATGAATCCCCCACCGGTCATCACCCTGGCCACATAAGGACCTTGTGCTAGACCACCACCCGGCCTCTTACGCGTTGATGGACTGCCACCCAGCCACTTACACTTTGATAGACCGTACCCCGGGCTGTCGCTTATGCCGACTCAATTAGATGGGCTTACTTCCCGAACGTTGGGTAAGTAATCAATTCATTTGTTTTCTCAAAACAGCAATCACGTTGCGAATGTAAAATGCACCACAGAGCTGGATCCCCCAGGTTTTGAGCGAGTATTTAAATCCCCTTTGAAAGGAAGATCTTAAATATAAAAAAAATGAGTTTTGGGGTCCAATCTAACTTTAAAAATTATTTTGAAGACTCGAAAACATTTTTAAGAATGTTTGGAGTACTGCTGATTTATTAAAATAAATCAGTCCCGATATATTAGAAAATATCTTAATATTATTAAATAATATTCCCATAAGGATAATCTCTATATAAATAACTTGAAGTAGAAGTTGTAAAACTTATACTTGAAATGAGTATTAAATAACCAAAGATATACTTATACGAACGTACTATCTTTATTTGAATAATAAAAAATAAGTTTGATTATCGACACCTTATTCTTTAATAAAATAAAGAATATATTTCAGTAAATAATCGGAGTCATAGGTCCTCAAATGAATATTCAAATAATATTCAATAAATAATATAAAGGAGTCATAAATCCTCGAATGAATATTCAAGTAATATTCATTAAATAAAATAAAAGGAGTCATAAATCCTCGAATGAATATTCAAGTAATATTCATTAAATAATATAAAGGAGTCATAAATCCTCGAATGAATATTCAAGTAATATTCACTAAATAAAATAAAAGGAGTCATAAGTCCTCGAATGAATATTCAAGTAATATCCATTAAATAATATGAAGCTATCGAATAAACCTTATTCGATTAATAGTTTTTAAAAACCATTTTAATATATATATATATAAATATATATATATATATATATATATCATATACTCGGGAACATCTACTCCCGGTTTTAGAAAAGGTTCACCTTTGGGTCCCCTATACTCAGGGTATATGCAACTACTGCTTATCTCTAGCATAGGTAATATGCAACTAATAAGCATTTGAACCAACAGATATATAAGTCAAGAATATGAAACAGGCATGCATATATACCATATCACATGCTCCAATATATCGCAAGAATTTTCTAATAACAAATATGCATTTATCACAAGATCATGCATATACACATATACATCACAACAACAGTAATACGGGTAGAAAACTTGCCTGAGTGCTCCCGAATAGACTTAAGCTTAGAGTGGGTCCGATAACCTATGAACAACAACATAAGTTGGAATTAAACCCCGGTCGCTTAAGAAACTAGACTTTAACCATTTAGAGTCCTAACGTTCGCTTTCGCGCTTAACGATTTACTTAAGTCGTTCGAGTATCCTCGGCTCCACCATTTTTAATAAATTAACCATTAAGAATTTTAAAGCGATTCTTTCGCGAGTGTCTTACCAACTGCCTAACACACTTAACATAATTGTTTCATACTTCAATTAGTCCTTTAAGGTCTTTAACCTATGTTTCTAAGTAAGGCGAGGGGTAATGATTCGTTCGCGAAACGTCGTTACTTAAAACGGCCGTTTCTCCTAAACCGTACATCGGAATCAAACGAACCACATATCAAAACGAAGCTCGTAACATGAACTATCTAAACATGGCAATGGTAAAAACCTAGCAAGGAGTTATCGGGTCCTAATGTTATGAACAAAAGCTGTCTAAAGTAAATCGGACATTACGACGGCTATGTTTACGCGATTTCCCAATTTTATACCATTCCAATTCAACCACCAATCAATCCCAATTCATTCATACAATCAACATTCATCCAAAACACACTACAACAGTCCCAACACCTCAAGTTCTTCCAATTTATGTTATTCTCATCATGAACTTAAACTATACTTAATTCCTTTAACAAATCAACAAGATTCAACATTCATACCACTACCACTCCAACCCAAACTCTAAACAAACAAGCTTTATGCTTCACATATACTATATTACTCATAACCATTCCTAAATACTCAAAACTAAAGCTAGGGTTTGGAGTTTATACCTTCTTGAAGCTTCTTAATCAATGAAAGATCCTTGGAATGCCCATGGAAGCCTTGATCTATGCTTAAGCTACCTTGAACTTTGATAAAAATCAAGAAAACCAAAGTTATTTCTTGAAGGTTACTATTCACCATCTTCTTCCTTAATATATTGGAAGAGATTGTGAAGGAATTAGAAGTTTAAACTTATAGGATATCCATATCTATGTACAAGGAACCTTAGATAATTACCTTGTGATTTAACAATGCTTGGAACTTGATTTTTGATTTTTCTTCCTTTGAAAAATATGAAAAGCCGAGAGCAAGATGATGAGAATGAAATAATTTTGTGTTTTTTGATTTGTTTGGCTTAGATTGGTCTTTTTTTGTTTTGTTTTTGGTTAATTACCTTAATAACCTTATATTTGTGTGGTTATAAATCAACCACACCTCCTATTTCCCTATGTCATGCTTGCATCACCTTATAGTGTCATCATCTCTTACTTGCCCTCTTCTCATTGGTTGGGTGACCTCATCATCCCTAACCTCCTTGATTAACCTCCTAATTGTTTGCCTAATGACCGCTGATCTGTTATACGGTTCGCTTAACCTTCGTTTTCGTTTATCGTTTGAGGGATCATACCCGGGATCTTATTACTTGGGCTTCCTTAACTTTTCTCAATACATTATAATCCTTTTATGTTCCTCTCTTATAATCCTTTAATTTAAATCCTTTTTATCCTGTTACCTTATACTCAATTCTTTCGGTATCTAGTGGATTTCCGGGAAAAATCAAAGTGTTCGGAATTGGATTCTGACGATCTTTACATACACTTATATACCACATAGAGTACTAATAATATCCCAGAAGATCAATAACAGAACCCCTACATAGTGTGGCATGAAAAGTTTTCTCATTCAGCATAATCTGCAAAATCACTATTCATAAGGGTTTCAAAAATTTCGAAAAATTGGGGTTATTACAGTCTCCCCTCCTTAAAAGGATTCCGTCCCGGAATCAGATAGAAAATGAATAGGGATACTTTATTAACATTGCACTTTCTAACTCTCGAGTAAATTTTCCCACATTGTGGTTCTTCCATCAAACTCTGAATAGTTTGATAACCCTTCTCCTAAGCACTTGTTCCTTTTTACTCTAAAACCCTTCCTGGTTGCTCCATATAGGTTACGTCGGGTTGCATGTCTAAGCGCTCATATGCCCCTATTTATCTGGCATCCGAATTACACTTCCTTAACATTGATACGTGGAACACGTTATGACTTGCTACATGTTCAGGGGTAGGGCTAGCTCATATGCTAACTTCCCAAAACGTCTTAATATATCCAAGGGTCCAACAAATTGTAGACTTAGCTTTCTTTTCTTTCCGAACCTCATCAATCCTTTCCAAGGGTTTCCAAGGGGATACCTTTAACAACACTAGGTCCCCTACTTCCTATTCTTTGTCCTTTCGTGTCAAATCAACATACTTCTTATGTCCATCTTGGGTTACTACCAGCCGTCCTCTGATTAGATCTAGTATATCCTTGGTCCTTTGGACTACTGCGGGTCCGAGCATCTTGCGCTCTACAACTTCATCCTAACATAAGGGAGATCGACATTGTCTTCCCTCAAGGATCTCATAAGGCGACAACTCGATAATGACATATGATCTATTGTCATAAGAAAACTCAATCCGTGTTAAGTGATCATTCCAATTTCTTTCAAGTCTATTGCACAGACTCTCATTATAGCTTTTAGCATTAGAGCTTTTGCTTCTCAATACCCATTCTTTTCTAGTTCGTAATCGCTACTACCTTCCGTTCCTAATATTAAACTGGTTATACTTTTGCTCGTTAGCGTTCTATAACCTTTTAATAACCACGTCAACCTTAGTATCACGAATGGGTTAGATTCGGAATACCACCGTACTGATACTACTCCTTTCTAGCTGCTTCTATCTTTGAAAGTTTGATCCATCATATATAAGTAAAAGAATTTATTGAGAGATCACTATGATCATGAACACTTGTTACATTGCATAGTTAGTACAGAAGGTGGCCAGCCTTTAGTACTTGACAAGCAATTAAACAATAGCTAGTATCCTACTAGGCTTCTATCACACAGATAGATAGTCATTCGGCAATACCTCCCCTTCTGGAAGGGTTGTTCTTCTCAGCTTATACAAAATGAAAAGAAGAGAAAAGAACGAATTGAAGAGAATTGTATATATGAAAAAAAATATACTGCCACAAAATATCTGGCTTGGAATCTACCTTTGAACTATAGAGGTTTGTCATAGGAGAACAAAACATATATGTATTTATATCAACATCAAGTATTATAGCATCGTATTTCACATGCCTAAATATTTTTGCCATTCCGTCCATCATTCTATGGACCCATGCTCTTCCTCGAGCTTATACACAATCACCTTTGAAACTCCCTCGATATCGAAAATCGAATCTGGGATCTCATTCTAGACATCATCGTTACTAGCATTCTATGCTTGCACCGCAACCTTCCTCATATAGTAATACGACTCTCTTTTCATAAGAGGGAATAAATATTCAGTAGGTAGATACTCTACTTAATTAGTCTATCAATGATAACTTATACACTACCACGACCCGATTAGTGGTACTCAATCTCAACATCCATTCCAATACAACTCTCATGGTTGTAATCAGCTCATTACTCGCAGAATCATTGCTGCATTACTATGGTCCACCACTGACCTACTGTCGTCATTCACTTTCCATGAAATCTTAATATCTAACCATACGGAGTCCATACATGTCGTATAGAATCCTTCTAAGGAGTTAACATAATCACCATTCATGATTCATGGAGAACACTCCAGATCCTGGCGTATATTCATGACATGAAGCAGATAAAATTGCAGAAGAGTTTCAATCAAAGCAATGATAGCAGGTTAATACCATTCTTAATCATATGCCTTAAATAGAAGACTTAACTCAAAGGTTCGTCTAGTCCTTTTTGAAATATGGTCCTGGCTTATCTCAAGATAGTATCTTCTGAGATAGATAGCCCGCTCATGGCGATTACACGAATTAAACCTTTACCAACTACTATTACGGTTGGGTATTGCACAGTCATCAGAAGGAATGTCAATCTTCCAAACCATAATACAACCTTCACAACTTTAACCATCATCACTGTATTCCTTTGGCACAAGCGCCTATAATTATCCTCTTACCTTTAAAGTGTCGGCCACCTCTTTGGCCTTTCCTGATAGTAACATTTCCCTACAGTCAATGTCATTTTAACCACTTCCAAATAAATTTTCTACCTCATTTCAATCACTGCTTATATGAAGATGTTTTCCTTAAAATCTGATGAGTAAAAAAAAATATCACCATTTTTCCATAAGTTATTGCCTCAGTCTTTAGAGGTTAATCACTGTCACGAATGACTCTCAATCATACTTAGAACATCTTTTATCTTAGGTCCTAATTTCCCTGAACAGTTTCGACCTTTACTGGTTCGATCCATACTTTCTCGTGGTTTAACACGTGCCCCACTTAGCATCATTATAATTACGTCATATCTCCTTTATCAACATTTCTATTCTTGAGAATTTTGAATATTACCTTTCTCCTTGTAAAACCTCTAAGGTTATCCTTGATTCGTTCCTCCTGTATTCCCTAGATACAGGGCATATCAAAATACCCTTTACTAATACTAGAACCATTATCTATATGTTTCTAAAAAAATTTCTCCACTGATACTTAAAGGTCATCATTACCTTAATATTTTTCAATTCATACTGTCAAAACTCATACTATCCCTATTAAGGGTGAAATGCCAACCTTCATGCATTCCCCTATGGTTCATCTCAAGTTATCGAAGTTATATCCTTAATCCCACCTTTAAAAAGGTACTTGCATCCTTCCATGGATAAATCAAGTCATATATCCTTGATAGATTATCTTATTCATCATTCCCACCTCGATAGTCTATACCTAATTTCATAATAGCATCCTTATTGAAATTGAGGTCAATCCATATGGCCTCCAAAAGATAACAATGGTCATCCAATTTTCTTGCCTAATTTGGTAACAATAACAAGGATGTTCTGGAAGATATTGGTCGTGTTCAACGGGAACTTCTTCTTAATAATTCCTTATTTACTTTTGTTGTTTATTTCAACAGTCATCTCAATGTTGGGATATCTTTCATACCTGGCGTCTCCCTTTCTGGGTATCAAGCCACCGGTCTTACACTTCACATTCTTGAAGGTCACTTTCTTCATCCAATTTTCCTAATTTCTTACTTCCTTGTCTCCTCAGTCTATCCGCGTCTCATTATTTATCCTTCGAATTATCTCAAGGTTTCCTCGAATCCTTCCAACTTACAAGGGATAAAATATATGTATCTCTTATGCCTTCAATCATCAACTTTAACTCATGGTAAATCACCCTCATCCTGACGATTACATACTTTTCTATTTCTATTGCTACGAGTCTTTAGGGTTTCCTCATACCCAACTCCCTTATCATTCCTCAAACTCTATTGCCTTTATATTCCTTTCCACTTCAGTTTCTTTTTATTTTCCTTTCTCTTATCATTATTTCATGAACCCACTAATCATTGACTTCAAGCATCACATCGTTCTGGGATTCTTGTCATCGGAACGAATCTTGACAACTTTTACAACTTAGATTCATAATTCATCATACTCATCTGTCTTTGTTCTGGCTCCAAAGCTTTTACACTATCTCCATAACCTTGGGAAGTACTTTCCTGAAAATAATTGACTGAACTTAAATCAGTTTATTATAATCTCTTGCTCCGTGCCTTCCTTGGCCTTTCACCAGCGGGTGGCCTCTCTCTTAGGAGGGTAAGTGACAAAAACAGTCTTTTGTGATTCGTCAATCATTTAGAATTTCAAATGATTCCTATATTTCCTTTAGTCAGGCTCTTGCGTCGACTGGGTCAGCTTGTTCCTTGGAACTCTAAGGGCTTAGCGACTTAAAGGTCCTGAAAGAATTTCTCACCGTATTGTTTCCTTAGGGTGGTGGTTGGGGATAATAGTCTAAGTCCTTTTTAGACAGGTCCATGAATTGCCGTATAGGAGTACCGTCTCGGGTCTCCTTTCCTTACTCGACTTTCTGTTTCCTTAGTATGAAATGTTTCATCCTTCTCCCATACTTGGGGTTATCTTATACGTTAAAATCCTCATTTTCCACTTCATTATGTTATGGGTTCCTTCTATCTTGATGGCGACCTCCCTGACTATCACGTTTAGGGTTTACTCTAACTCTTATTCCTCAAACTAGCTTTCATCTAAGATCTCATCTTTAAGCTCTTGAACATTTGGAACCCAAATTCTGTAGGAATACCTCATTATTCCCTTATCATCTTTCTCGGTATGGATCTCATATTTATTTGTTGGCTCTCTTCCTTCATTCATCACCTTTTTCTGGCACAATATGCTCTTTTCCAATAATTCGGTCTGTATTGCAATCTCAAACAGCTTTTCGGTACCGGCTCCGGTTACCTTCACTTCTATTTCCATTTTCTTAAAATCTCTTATAAACTCTCTCAAAGACATTATCATCTTGAGTCTCTCCTTTTTACTAAGGGCATCAGCCACCACATGGGCTTTCCCCGAATGATACAGAATCTCCCAATCATAATTCTTGATTAGCTCTAACCACCTCATTTGGCGCATGTTGAGCTCTTTTCTGCGTGAAAATGTACTAGAGCACTTATGGCTTAGGTAATTCTCGCACTTCTCTCCATACAAGTAGTGCCTCCAATCTTTAGGGCAAAACTATTGCCATGAGCCCAAGCTCATATGTGGGGATATTGAATTTTATATTCCCTTAATTATCTTGACGCGTACGCGATTACTTAGCTGTGCTGTATAAGAAGCACCCTAATTCCTTATGCGAAGCGTCACTATAATTCACAAAATCTCCTTTTTCATCTGGCAATGGCAACATATGGGCAGCCACCAACCTTTGCTTTAGTTGTTAAAATCTTTTCTCGTATTTCTCTGTCCATTCAAACTTCTTAGTCTTACGAGTAAGCCGCGTCAAAGGGGCTACTATCTTTACAAACTTGAACGAACCTCCGGTAGTGACCGGCCAATCCTACCTCTGGTAGTTTCCCTAACCATGGTCATCAATTCCTCAATGGTCCTTTATTCATTCTTGTTAGGATCTTCCACGGAATCCTCCTCAGCCACAATCCCTTCTAGGACAACATCCTCAACCGCTACATCCTCAATATGAACATCATCCGGTCCTGCGTTAGGACGCTCTATCGGGTCCACAATCTGATCTCCAATAATTAATAAAACATTATCGCGTTGTTGCTCCTCAACCTCAGGGTTCGGAGTCCCGCTACCATATACGATAACGAACTACGCTTCTATCACGATATTTATAAGGGTTCCCATAAGGGTTTTAACTGTCAGTACTACGTTAGGTAGTCCGACTATGAACTTGGCAAGAGTTCTTATTATCTTAGTGAACTTATTATTTTAACGTCATATCATCTCTGAGGTTTATAACGCTTAGCTCTGATACCATTTCTGTAACACCCCCAAATCCAGGGTCGGGGATCCGGGTTGTCACGAGTTCCATTTCCCTTAATAACACCCAATCTTAATAAATAATCAACTACTCTGTACTGCGACCCCACAATAAACACGCACACCACAAGTTATAGTCTCAGAGATGAATATCCAAAAATAATCACAAGTCGTTTTATTCCACAATTATATGCCAATACACCTTAAAAGGGTTTCTGAATAAATTTACATTTCTTTGCCATTATTACAATTCATAAATATACATAAATCTGGTACATCGAAAGTTGAAAGCCTAGCCTATTGGTAGATCCTACCTCAGCTACAATGGCATCAACGCCTACAGGAAACTGCGGAACGTTTCCTATCCGCTCGCGAATTGGGAGCTTGATCTTGTTCATCTTGTCTATCTGATGTTGTGTGATGAAAGAAGAAAGCAAGGGTGAGCAACAAGCCCACCAAAATAATATGTATAATAATTAACAATATATGAGCATTCTCATAGTACTCATGAAAGTCTTGGTCAAGAAGAAATGAACCAAGCTGATATCTTAACGCGACCAAGTCGCAAAATAATTCAGTATATATATACATATACTTTTCAAAATCTTGGAAGTCCTCTTCCATGCATAATAAACACAGAGTTCCAGTTTAAAACTGTATAAAACTATCGTTGCAAGGTGATCTCATATATCTAACCTTGTCTCAACATTTTTGTGAAAATCTTTGTCATGCACAAGATAATCATTTGCTAGATATAAGTTTAAAAGATGAAGTTACAAGATACTCCAATATACTTATATCTTTCTGAATACTACTTGAACTACCACCGTTCAAGTTATAATTAGTTTCAAAAGTTCATCACATAGATGAGAATACAAGATAAGACTTGAATAGATTCAATCTTTGAAATATTATTGAATGAAATGAAGTTACGAGATACTTCATTAAGTCCCAATATATATATATATATCCATATATATATATCTCTCATACATTTCCTGAAAACCTCTGTCATGTAAAGTATGAACAGAGTTGTAATATCTAAAAAATTTGGAAAGGAAAGAATTTTGGCATGAACCCGATATCTTGTTGATCAGGAAAAGATACCAATAAGTAACCTTTTCTACTAGTAGATGGATGAATCCCCCACCGGTCATCACCCTGGCCACATAAGGACCTTGTGCTGGACCGCCACCCGGCCTCTTACGCGTTGATGGACTGCCACCCAGCCACTTACACTTTGATAGACCGTACCCTGGCATGTCGCTTATGCCGACTCAATTAGATGGGCTTACTTCCGGAACGTTGGGTAAGTAATCAATTCATTTGTTTTCTTAAAACAGCAACCACGTTGCGAATGTAAAATGCACCACAGAGCTGGATCCCCCAGGTTTTGAGCGAGTATTTAAATCCCCTTTGAAAGGAAGATCTTAAATATAAAAAAAATGAGTTTTGGGGTCCACTCTAACTTTAAAAATTATTTTGAAGACTCGAAAACATTTTTAAGAATGTTTGGAGTACTGCTGATTTATTAAAATAAATCAGTCCCGATATATTAGAAAATATCTTAATATTATTAAATAATATTCCCATAAGGATAATCTCTATATAAATAACTTGAAGTAGAAGTTGTAAAACTTATACTTGAAATGAGTATTAAATAACCAAAGATATACTTATACGAAAGTACTATCTTTATTTGAATAATAAAAAATAAGTTTGATTATCGACACCTTATTCTTTAATAAAATAAAGAATATATTTTAGTAAATAATCGGAGTCATAGGTCCTCAAATGAATATTCAAATAATATTCAATAAATAATATAAAGGAGTCATAAATCCTCGAATGAATATTCAAGTAATATTCATTAAATAAAATAAAAGGAGTCATAAATCCTCGAATGAATATTCAAGTAATATTCATTAAATAATATAAAGGAGTCATAAATCCTCGAATGAATATTCAAGTAATATTCATTAAATAAAATAAAAGGAGTCATAAGTCCTCGAATGAATATTCAAGTAATATTCATTAAATAATATGAAGCTATCGAATAAACCTTATTCGATTAATAGTTTTTAAAAACCTAATTAATATATATATATAAATATATATATCATATACTCGGGAACATCTACTCCCGGTTTTAGAAAAGGTTCACCTTTAGGTCCCCTATACTCAGGGTATATGCAACTACTGCTTATCTCTAGCATAGGTATTATGCAACTAATAAGCATTTGAATCAACAGATAAACAAGTCAAGAATACAAAACAGGCATGCATATATACCATATCACATGCTCCAATATATCGCAAGAATTTGCTAATAACAAATATGCATTTATCACAAGATCATGCATATACACATATACATCACAACAACAGTTATACGGGTAGAAAACTTGTCTGAGTGCTCCCGGATAGACTTAAGCTTAGAGTGGGTCTGATAACCTATGAACAACAACATAAGTCAGAATTAAACCCCGGTCACTTAAGAAACTAGACTTTAACCATTTAGAGTCCTAACGTTCGCTTTCGCGCTTAACGATTTACTTAAGTCGCTCGAGTACCCTCGGCTCCACCATTTTTAATAAATTAACCATTAAGAATTTTAAAGCGATTCTTTTGCGAGTGTCTTACCAACTGCCTAACACACTTAACATAATTGTTTCATACTTCAATTAGTCTTTAAGGTCTTTAACCTATGTTTCGAAGTAAGGCGAGGGGTAATGATTCGTTCGCGAAACGTCGTTACTTAAAACGGCCATTTCTCCTAAACCGTACATCGGAATCAAACGAACCACATATCAAAACGAAGCTCGTAACATGAACTATCTAAACATGGCAATGGTCAAAACCTAGGAAGGAGTTCTCGGGTCCTAATGGTATGAACAAAAGCAGTCTAAAGTAAATCGGATATTACGACGGCTATGTTTACGCGATTTCCCAATTTTATACCATTCCAATTCAACCACCAATCAATCCCAATTCATTCATACAATCAACATTCATCCAAAACACACTACAACAGTCCCAACACCTCAAGTTCTTCCAATTTATGTTATTCTCATCATGAACTTAAACTATACTTAATTCCTTTAACAAATCAACAAGATTCAACATTCATACCACTACCACTCCAACCCAAACTCTAAACAGACAAGCTTCATGCTTCACATATACTATATTACTCATAACCATTCCTAAATACTCAAAACTAAAGCTAGGGTTTGGATTTTATACCTTCTTGAAGCTTCTTAATCAATGAAAGATCCTTGGAATGCCCATGGAAGCCTTGATCTATGCTTAAGCTACCTTGAACTTTGATAAAAATCAAGAAAACCAAAGTTATTTCTTGAAGGTTACTATTCACCATCTTCTTCCTTAATTTATTGGAAGAGATTGTGAAGGAATTAGAAGTTTAAACTTATAGGATATCTATATCTATGTACAAGGAACCTTAGATAATTACCTTGTGATTTAACAATGCTTGGAACTTGATTTTTGATTTTTGGGGTTATTACAGTAGCTTTCTTCCATAACAGCTTCTTCTTATCAGCAATTGTCATTTTATTCAAATCAAGTTGAACATTGTCAGTAGTTGATGTCTTGATAGCTTGATCAGAATTTGCTGTTTCTTCTATAACTTGTTGTCCTTCATTCTGAATAACTTGAGCAGTGTCAGAGGTTATTTTAGATTCTTCAATTATCTTTTTTCTTTTCAGAATTTGAACAGTTTCATCTTCAACAAGATTATCATCAGTTACTTGAACTATTTTGCACACTGGTTTCATCAGAACTTGAGGAATTTTCATCTCCAGTGACTTGGTTGGTTCATTAACTTTTCCTTTCCCTTTGTCTTTTGGGATCACTCTCAGTCTGTGATCTAGTCTTGAACTTTGAAATTTTAGAATTTGACTTTTCCTTGATCACAATGCCTTTTCCTTAGTTCTTGGAGGTTTCTTTGCATCAAAAGATTTAGACTTAAGATTTGTCTTCTCAGTTGCAAATTTAGCTTCTTCCTCCTTGAGAGCTTCTAAATCGATTCCTGGATTGTGTTTCAGAAATAATCTTCTTGCTATCTCCTCATCAAGTGTCTGGATTTTAGGATCTTTGTAATAAACAGTAGTCTGCTTCCCTTTTAGCTTCAGAGTTTGCATAAACTTCTGAGAGTCTTTTGATCCTGACCGAATCAGAATATCAGAACTTGACATCAAACTTTGTTTATCAGCACTTGACTCCAGACTTTGAGCATTCACAGGATCAGAACTTGACTTGTTCTGTATAGAAGATTTTCCTTGAAATTTTCTTTGACCTCTGCTCTTTTCAGAGTTTCCCTGGTCATCACCTTTATCATCCTTCTTCTTCAGTACTTGAGTAGGTGAGCATTTGGACTTAACTACCTTCTCCCCCTTTTTGGCATCATCAGGAAGTAAGAGAGAGAGAGAAGAAGTTAAACTGAAGATTGGATTTCATCCAATTGAGCTTTCTGAGAAGCTTGATTAACCAGAACCTCAGCAATTTGGGCATGTTGCTCCTCTTGAACTTTCTCAATGGCTTCAATTTTCTCAAGAGTAGGTCTGACATACCTATTCTTGTCAAGCTTGAGCTGTAGATCTAGCTTATCAGCTTGTTCCTTGAGTGTATCAACCTTAGCATGAGTAATAGAATGTGGACCATGAAGACTTCTTTTACTCATAGCTGTAACCTTGAGTTGAGTCTTGAAATCAGAATTTGATAATAACTCATCAGCTTTTGATACATGCTCTGTCAGAATTTTGGTGCATGGAATAAAATCTGATTCATTCCACTTCTTGGTCCACTCAACTCCCCTGTGAGTTTCTTCCCAAGGTACAGGAGCATCCTGTCTAACAAATTTCTTCACCAAAGCTTCCTTTCCCAGAATAAGAACTGGAGTTTCAACAAAATTACTGTCTCCAGAACTTGAGGAAGTTTCATTATTTTCTGATAGTACAAGAGTGTGTGATGCAACTGGAGATTCAAGAATAATATCATCTAAATTCTGATCATCAGAATTTATCTCCAGAGCTTGTCTCTTTGATGTAGATGGTATCTCAACATCTAAGATTAGAGATTTGACTGTAGATGGCTGAGCTTTAGAGGTTGGAGCTTCCAGATAAAGAACTTGAGGTATATTCAAATTATGAATATATATCTCAGAGTTGTCAGTTTGTTCTTTAGCATCATTTGTAGCTTTTATTGGACAGTCAGGAGGTGTTACCACTGTATCAGTAGCAGTGTCTGTGGCTTGAGCTGGAGAAATCAGAGCTTCAATAATGATTGGTTCTTGTGAGATCAAAGATTCCTAATCCCCTTCCTCTGCTTCTTCATTATCGTCTAATGAAGATTTAGCCAAATACCTCCTAGCCTTCATTTTCTTCAATCTCCTTGCCAAAAAAGGAGTTGCTGTTGCAGCATCAGAATTTATAAATTTCCTTGTCAAAGTATCAGAACTTTGAGATACTGTTTCTTTCTGAGAAGTAACATTCTCAGCTTCATTTATCACAGGTTCTGATGCAGGAACCTGTGCTTCAACTGTTTCATCCTCACTATCAGATTCATCTCTGAGGATCATCTTCCTTCTCTTTTATGGAGGTTGAGGAACAGACTTTGTCCTCTTAGAAGGTTTGGAAGATGAAGGTCTGATGGTAGATTTTGGTTGTGGTGCAGAAGTTTGAGGTGTTTGTGTGGAGGTGGTAGGTGCTGATGGTTGTGGTTCAGATGGTTGAACATCAGGATAAAGTGCAGTGTATGTTATTGGATCATAGTTTATTAAGGCTTGTTTGACAGATAAGGGAATTCAGAGGGGTCTCAACACAGCCTTCTTATTATCAGTAGATAATAAGTCATTAAAAGCTCTTTTAGCTAGTCTAAATGGTGAAATTAACTCACTAGCTAATTGGGGCTTATTATCATAACAAAAGCTATAAATAAGCTGACAGAATCTAGCAAAATAGACAGTATTTCTATCTTCTGTCATCCTATCCCCAATGAAACCTAAAATAGCACTAGCATAATCAAAATTAGTTTGATTAATGAGAGCATACCCTATTTGTTGACTGAATATAGGGATTGCATCGAAATGGGAACATTTGTTTGCAAAAGCCTTTGTAATACAGTCGAAGAAGAAACTCCATTCCCTCCTAATGTTGGATCTCTTCAACTGTCCCAGATTCGCCAATGTCTTTTCATACCCCAGACTGGCCATTAGATTTTGAAGAACTGGCTCCTCAATAGTTGTATAGGCTCTGTTCTCAGGCAACTGCAGTGCTTGGCGTACTGTAGCCAAAGTTACGACATGCTCATCCTCCCCTGCTGTAAAGATTATACTTAGGGACCCTTGAGCACCACCATCATCATATACTCCACTTCTCCAGAACTCCAGAACTTGGGTTCCAGAGATTGCTTCTGGTTGGGTCAAAGCATAGCCAATATCAGAATTAGCAAGAAAATCCTGAATAAAGTGAAGTTCTGATGGAGCTTCAGCCTTGCTAAGAATAGTCGCATAGTTGTTGGGGACAAACTTAGCTCCATTAAAAATCAAGACTTTTGGTGCCATCTCTGTAAGAAATTAAGTGAGTGTTTGCAAGGTGTTTGATAAAAGTCCTGTAAGAAAACGCTTCAGAGAATATTATAGAGAGAGAGAGAATAAGAGAGATTAAGAATAGAAAAGTAAATGAAAGATTAGAAAATCTTTTAACTCCCATATATATGTACTCTCTCCACTCAACAGTTATATTTTTGAAGCATGGGATACACTTTACACCTGGAAATATGTGAACAGTCAGTAAACGGTTAGAACAGGAGTTAATGGGCACGTAAAATAAGCAATAATTACCGTGCACATGCAGTTTTTCAGGACCAACACGTTAACCACTAACCCATAATGATTATGACTATTTTTATTTTACCCGAATATATTCTGATTTAAATATGACTGTTGCAGATTTTACCACAAATAAGTCAAGTAAAGAAAAATGTCATGTAAGCATCAAGGATTCCATCAGGATTTAATATCAGAACTTAACTAATATCAGATTTTAACAGTCATCAGAATCTGGCTTCTGTACTCAATAAGTGAATGTTTGTTTCTGTAATTCTCCATACAAAGACTGACTTATTTTCTTCAGAGTTTAATCATCAGAACTTTCATCAGAACTTGTCCTTAGAAATTATGCAAATGACACTTAACTGTTTGTCAAAAACAACTTAATCACCACAGTAATTTTCATCATTCATATGAAGTGAAAGTGTGTGCATTTAGCAAAACATCATATAAAGATTAAAGTCTGATAAACTTCAGTACATCTTAGAAATAAGGCATAACTCAGAAAAGTGCTTAAAATCTGTCATCAATCATGAAGTCTACTATAGAACAAATTTATGCATGAGTCCACCTCAACTATTTGTGTTCATTTTATGCATCTTTTGAAATTCCTTTTTAAAGTTGCTTCTCAGTGTAAGTGAGTCACGACTGCTTATCAGAATTTATGCTGTTGTCAGAGTATTTCTCCAGTAATCAAAGAATGTGAAAAGTCACCAAGAAAATTTATTTGTTTTTTTAATGCATATCACTTAATACCAGCAATGCACTTGGGTCTTCCCTTCCACATATTTACTCTAGATCTCAAAGGAGTACCTGACTTTTATTCTTTTCTTTTGATAAGTGAGGCTTATCAGCATGTAGTTCATCCTTAAGATTTACTGACATCAGAATTTGACAGATAAGAAACAAGATTCTAGTTTGTGACTTAGTAATAAGATACACAAAGTAAACTTGACTAAGCTCAATATCAGAGTTTGCTTGTGTTAATGAGTTTCCGCATGAACAACTAATTTAAACATGGGATTTCTAATATGTTAAAGACTACTAGGTCAGCATCTAACATAATTATCCTCATTGGATTGAATAGTCACAGAACATTCAAAACACTTATCAGAGTATATATATCCACATCAGATAACAATCAACATTTAATGAATTTTCAAATTAAGCACAAATTACATAGAGATAATACAATCTGTAAATACTGATGATAAAGTCTGATACATGAGAACAAAAACTAAGTAGATGTAGAGAAAGAACTTGAAACCATTCCAAGTTCATTTACCAATCTTATAAAAGTAGCTTCACATAGTGGTTTTGTGAAGATATCTGCTAGCTGTTGATATGTTGGAACAAAATGCAATTCCTCTGTACCTTCATCCACATGTTCCCTTATTAAATGGTACCTAATGGTGATGTGCTTTGTCCTTGAGTGTTGAACTGGATTACTTGTCATAGCAATATCACTTTGATTATCACAGTAAATAGGGATTTTAAAAATTCTAACCCATAATCCAGTAACTGATTCTTATCCAAAGAATATGTGAACAACAGCTTCATGCAGCAATATATTCTGCTTCTGCAGTTGATGTGGAAATTGACTTATGTTTCTTGCTAAACCAAGAAAGCAATATGCCTCCAAGAAATTGGCAGCTTCCACTAGTGCTTTTCCAGTCTATTTTGCATCCTGCAAAATCTGCATTTGAGTAACCTATTAGCTTAAAATCTGATTCCCTAGGATACCACAATCCTAAATCAGTTATACCCTTGAGGTACTTGAAAATTCTTTTTACAGCTATTAAGTGAGGTTCTCTTGGATCAGCCTGAAATCTTGTACAAAGACAGGTAGCATACATGATATCAGGTCTACTTACAGCTAAATAGAGTAAAGAGCCAATCATACCTCTGTAGTTAGTAGTATCTACTGATTTACCAGTATCCTTATCTAACTTGGTTGCAGTGGCCATGGGAGTGGATACAGTTGAACAATCTTGCATTCCAAATTTCTTCAGTAAATTTCTAGTGTACTTGGATTGATAGATAAAAGTACCTTCTTTATTTTCTTTGACTTGAAGGCCCAGAAAATAACTGAGTTCTCTTATCATACTCATTTGATATCTTGACTGCATTAGCTTTACAAACCTCTCACAGAGTTTGGCATTTGTAGAACCAAATATGATATCATCAACATATATCTGTACCAAAAGTAAGTCCTTTCCATGGTTGAGGTAGAATAAAGTCTTGTCAATTGTGCCTCTATGAAATCCACTTTCCAGAAGGAATTGAGCTAAAGTCTCATACCATGCTCTTGGAGCTTGCTTAAGGCCATAAAGTGCTTTGTCAAGCCTGTAGACATGATTGGGAAATTTAGGATCTACAAAGCCTGGAGGTTGTTCAACATATACCTCTTCTTCCAATTCTCTATTGAGAAAATCACTTTTCACATCCATTTGAAAGACTTTGAACTTCTTTTGAGCAACATAAGCCAAAAAGATCCTTATGGCTTCTAATCTAGCAACTGGTGCAAATGTTTCGTCATAATCAATACCCTCATGTTGAGAGTAGCCTTTAGCAACCAACCTTGCTTTATTCCTTGTAATTATGCGATCACTGTCATTTTTGTTTCTAAACACCCATTTTGTGCCCACAACAGATCTGTACTTTGATCTTGGCACTAGGGTCCAGATTTTATTTCTTTTAAATTCATTTCACTCTTCCTGCATTGCTTGCACCCAATCAGCATCTTGAAAAGTTTCTTCCACTTTCTTTGGTTCATTCTGAGATAGAAAGGAATGATAGAGACATTTATTTGAAGTTGCAGTTCTAGTTTTGACACCTGCTTCAGGATCTCTAACGATTAAAACAGGTGTGTGTGCTTTAGTCCACTTTCTTGCAGATGTAAGTTGATCTCTAGAACTGGATCCTTCCATATGATCCATGCTGTCTCCATCAGCATATTTTGATAGTCCCCCTGTAGTTATGCTCTCTGAGACTTAAAAATTTGAGTTTGATTTTTCAGGAGTGGAAGAATCAGAGCTTCCAAAATTATCAGAACTTGGCTCATCAGAACTAGATGAATCAGAACTTGAAGAGCTAGTGAAAGGTTCTGATGCTTCTCGAGAGTCTTGAGATGTGGTAGGATCTTCAGCTTGCTCCCCCTGGACAGGTGCATTTTCCTTTGGAGTTGTTACCACAGTTTCAATGACATCAAAACTTAAACCATCAGAACTTACAGGATCAGGATTTAAGTCATCAGAATTTCCAAAATCATAATTTAAATCTTCATTCTCAAATGTCATCTGATCATGATCATTGAAATCTTCAAGTCCATTAAACGTCTTATCATCAAAAGAGACATTGATAAACTCCATGACAATCCTTGTTCTTAAATTGTAGACTCTGAAGGCTTTTGTGGAAAGTGGATGCCCAACAAAAATTCCTTCATCAACTTTTAAATCAAATTTGGATAGCTGTTCAGGATGAGTCTTAAGAATAAAACACTTATATCCAAATACGTGAAAATACTTCAGATTTGGCTTCTTTTTCTTCACCATCTCATATGGTGTCTTTCCATGCTTGTTAATTAGTGTTGCATTCTGAGTAAAACAAGTAGTCTGCATAACTTCAGCCCAGAAATAGGTTGGAAGCTTTGCTTCATCAAGCATTGTTCGTGCAGCTTCAACAAGAGTTCTATTCTTTCTTTCAACAACTCCATTTTGCTGTGGAGTTCCAGGAGCAGAAAATTCCTGCTTGATTCCATGGTTTTTGCAGAACTCTTCCATTATCAAATTCTTGAACTCAGTACCATTATCACTCCTTATTATTTTCACAGAATCTTTGACCAATTTATCCAGTTGCCTTACATGATCAATCAAGATAGATGCAGTTTCACTTTTTATGTGCAAGAAAACACCCATGTGTATCTGGTGAACTCATCCACTATGACCATAGCATATTTCTTCTTTGCAATAGACATGACATTTACTAGACCAAATAGATCAACATGTAGAAGGTGATAAGGCTCAAGAATTAATGATTCAGTCTTGCTCTTGAATGAGGATTTCCTTTGTTTAGCCTTCTGACAAGAATCACAAAGACCATCAGGAGCAAATACTAACTTTGGAAGTCCTCTCACAAGATCTTTCTTGACCAACTCATTTATATTGTTGAAATTTAAATGAGAGAGTTTCTTGTGCCAATTCCAGCATTCTTCAATTGATGCTCTACTCATCAGACAGATTGTAGAACCATCAATACTTGTTGAAAGCTTGGCTTCATAAATGTTTCCACGCCTATATCCTTTCAGAACAACTTTGCCTGTAGATTTACTTACAACTTCACAGTGTTCTTCAAAGAAATCCACATGATAACCTCTGTCACAGATTTGACTGACACTCAGCAGATTGTGTTTAAGTCCTGAGACCAGAGCTACTTCTTTAATGATGACATTCCCAAGATTGATATTGCCATATCCCAATGTTTTTCCAATGTTGCCATCTCCATAAGAAACACTTGGGTCAGCCTTCTACACAAAGTCTGATAGCAGGGCTTTATTTCCAGTCATATGTCATGAACATCCACTGTCCAAAACTAGGATGATTTTCCTGTTGCCCTGCAATCATAAAGACCACTAATGATTAGTTTTAAGGACCCAGACAAGCTTGGATCCTTTGGCCTTATTAAGTGTGTTAACATTTGCAGCGGATTTAGCATCAGAGTTTATGTTAACATTTTTCTTATCAGAATTTACACTATCAGACTTTGAATCAGAACTTACACTAGAAGTAACAATGGTAACTTTCTTTAAAGAAGGTTTTATTTGATAATAATCATAGTACAAACTATGATACTCCTTACAAGTATAAATGGAATTCCATAAACTACCACAATGAAAACAAGGATTTTGTGGCTTATATCTAATAGACTGATTCTTAACTCCTGACTTTGAAGGTAAGGAGTTTATGTTCTTATTCTTCCTGCAAAAAGAAGCCAGATGGTTAGAACTTCCATAGTTATGACACATTTTCCTAGGAGCATTAGGAACGGGCTTATAATCATTTTTGTTTCTGAACACCCATTTTGTGCCCATAATAAATCTATACTTTGATCTTGGCACTAGGGTCCAGATTTTATTTCTTTCAAATTCATTCCACTCTTCCTGCATTGCTTGCACCCAATCAGCATCTTGAAAAGTTTCTTCCACTTTCTTTGGTTTAGTTTGAAATAGAAATGAATGATAGAGACATTCATTTGAAGTTGCAGTTCTATTTCTGACACCTGCTTCAGGACCTCTAACGATTAAATCAGGTGTGTGTGCTTTAGTCCACTTCCTTGCAGATGTAAGTTGATCTCTAGAACTGGATCCTTCCCTATGATCCATGCTGTCTCCATCAACGATAGTCCCCCTGTAGTTATGCTCTCTGAGACTTCAGAATTTGAGTTTGATTTTTCAGGAGTGGAAGAATTAGAGCTTCCAAAATTATCAGAACTTGGCTCATCATAACTAGATGAATCAGAACTTGAAGAGCTAGTGACAGGTTCTGATGCTTCTCGAGAGTCTTGAGATGTGGTAGGATCTTCAGCTTGCTCCCCCTGGACAGGTGCATTTTCCTTTGGAGTTGTTACCACAGTTTCAATGACATCAAAACTTAAACCGTCAGAACTTATAGGATCAGGAATTAAGTCATCAAAATTTACAAAATCATAATTTAAATCTTCATTCTCAAATCTCAGCTGATCATGATCATTAAAATCTTCAAGTCCATTAAACTTCTTATCATCAAAAGAGACATTGATAGATTCCATGACAATCCTTGTTCTTAAATTGTAGACTCCGAAGGCTTTTGTGGAAAGTGGATATCCAACAAAAATTCCTTCATCAGCTTTTAGATCAAATTTTGACAGCTGCTCAGGATAAGTCATAAGAACAAAACACTTGCAACCAAATACATGAAAGTATTTCAGATTTGGCTTCTTTTTCTTCACCATCTCATATGGTGTTTTTCCATGCTTGTTTATGAGTGTAGCATTCTGTGTAAAATAAGCAGTCTGCACAGCTTCAGCCCAAAAATAGGTTGGCAGCTTTGCTTCATCAAGCATTGTTCGTGCAGCTTTAATGAGAGTCCTGTTCTTTGTTTCTACAACTCCATTTTGCTGTGGAGTTCCAGGTGCAGAAAATTCCTGTTTGATTTCATGCTCTTTGCAGAACTCTTCCATAATCAAATTCATGAACTCAGTGCCATTATCACTCCTTATTATTTTAACAGAATCTTTGATCAATTTATCCAGCTGTCTAACATGATCAGTTATAGTAAATGCAGTTTCATTCTTCTTGTACAAGAAGTACACCCAAGTGTACCTTGTGAACTCATCCACTATAACCATATCATATTTCTTCTTTGCAATAGACATCACATTGACTGGACCGAATAGATCAACATGCAATAGGTGATATGGCTCAAGAATTGATGGTACAATTTTTCTCTTGAAATAAGATTTTCTTTGTTTTGCCTTTTGACATGAATCACAAAGGCCATCAGGAGAAAAAACTGACTTTGGCAGTCCTCTCACAAGATCTTTCTTTACAAGCTCATTTATATTGTTGAAATTTAAATGAGAGAGTTTTTGTGCCAATTTCAGCTTTCTTTAATTGATGCTCTACTCAACAGACAGATTGCAGAACCATCAGTACTTGTTGAAAGTCTGGCTTCATAAATGTTACCATGCCTGTTACCTTTCAGAACCACTTTTCCTGTAGAATTGCTTATAAATTCACAGTGTTCTTCAAAGAAATCCATATGATAACCTCTGTCATGGATTTGACTTATACTCAACAGATTGTGTTTAAGTCCTGAGACAAGAGCTACTGCTTCAATGATGACATTCTGAAGATTGATCTTGCCATATCCCAGAGTTTTTCCCATGTTGCCATCTCCATAAGATACTCCTGGGCCAGCTTTCTCCACAAAGTCTGATAGCAGTGCTTTATTTCCAGTCATATGTCCTGAACATCCACTGTCCAGAACTAGGATGTTTTTCCTGTTGCCCTCTAATCACAAAGACCACTAATGGTTAGTTTTAAGGACCCAGACTTGCTTAGATCCTTTGGCCTTATTAAGTTTGTTAGCATTTACAGCGGATTTAACATCAGAGTTTATGCTAACATTTTTCTTATCAGATTTTACAATATCAGACTTGCATCATACTTTACACTAGATGGAATTAAAGTAACTTTCTTCAAATAAGGTTTTATCTGATAATAATCATAGTACAAACTATGATATTCCTTACAAATATAAATGGAATGCCATATACTACCACAATGAAAATAAGGATTTTGTGGCTTAAATCTAACAGACAGACTCTTAACTTCTGTTTTAGGAGGTAAAGAGTTTGTATTCTTATTCTTCCTGCAAAAAGAAGCAAGATGGTTAGAGTTTCCACAGTTATAACGTTTCTTTCTAGGAGCATTAGGAATAGGCATATAATTATTACTTTTATTCACACCTTCCTTTCCATTCCTATTTTTCCTAGCTGCTTTTACCTTGTTCACACTGCTAATCTCTTTCAGCTTATGTTTAAGCTGCTTCTTTGTCATTAAGCCTATGTTGACTTCAGCAGGTTTATCATGTTCTAATTTGTCAGAAGTTGACTTCTCCTTAACTTCTGTCACAGATTCTTTCATCTTTTCAGAATCAGACTTTACATTTTTAGCTCAAACTTAACAGGATTTACCTTTAGCTTAACAGTTTATTAACAATAATTGGCTCAATTTGTTCAGTTCCATTTCACTTTTGTCATCTCCATAACCTAAGCCCTCTTTCCAGTTTCCATTACTTAGCAAATTCTGAGTTGTTCTGCCAGAGTTAGTCTAAGTCCTGATAATCTCTCTTTCCTTTTCTAACTTAGTTTTTAGAGATTTATTCATTTTTAGCACTTCATCTATAACATAAAAGGCATCATCTCTTTCTTTTTGAGTTTGATGGAACATGACTAACTCTTTTTCTAAATAATCATTCCTCTTTTTAAAAGCAAGATTTTCAGAAGTTAATCTTTCACATGTTAAAGTTTGATCTCTATAGCTAATAAAGATGGTTTTAAGATATAATCTCAACTCAGTAATATCATCAGTATGAAAAGCATAAGTTGTTTGAGGTACCTTTAATTCAGCAACATCAGAACTGCTATCAGCATTTGCCATCAAGGCATAGTTCTCCTCATCTTCAAAATCTGAAGTGTCTGCCCAGCTTTTCTTCTTTATGACAAGAGCCTTGCCTTTTTCACTCTTTCCTTTCTTGCAGTTAGGAGATATGTGGCCTTTCTCACCATAGTTATAGCATTTGACATTCGATTAATCTCCTCTGTCAGACTTTCCTACTTTGCCTTCAGATTTTATGAATCCATTCTTATCAGAACTTCCACTTTTCCTGGAAAACTTCTTTCCCTTTCTAAATTTCCTGTAGGCTATCTTTGTGATACCCTTCACCATAAAAGCACACAATTTCATCATCTCTTCATCAGCATCTACTTCAGGTATACTTTCAGTTTCTGAATCATCATCATCAGTACTTGATGATTCTGAATCAGACTTTATGATGAAAGCCTTTCCTTTGCCTTTCTTTGAGACAGCCACTTTGGGGGATTCCTCCTCAACCTTAAGAGCAATTGTCTTTGACTTTCTCCCATGTCTCTTACTTCTTTGATCCATCTCAAGTTCATGAGTCTTGAGCATACCATAAAATTCATCAAGAGTAGTTTCATCAAGAGCATAGTTGTCTCTTATAGTAGTTGACTTCAAATCCCAACTTTCAGGAAGAGCTAAAAGGAATTTAAGATTTCAATCTTCAAGATCATATTCCTTATCCACCAGTGACAGATCATTCAAGAGTTTGACAAATCTGTCATATAAACCAGTTAATGACTCATCAGGTTTTGAGTCAAAGTGCTCATACTCTTGAGTGAGTATAGTCCTCTTGTTCTTCTTGATTGCATCAGTTCCCTGACATCTTATCTCCAAGGTATCCCATATCTCATTTGCAGTCTTGTAGTGAATTACCCTGTTTGACATGACATTATCAATGGCACTATACAGCAAATGCCTTACCTTTGCATCCTTGGAAATATATGAGATATCTTCAGCTGTATACTCACTTTTCTCCTTTGGTATGGTCTTTGCTGGATGATCTGCAACTACAATAGAGAGCTTGGTTGGCTTATGTGGTCCTTCAATAATTCTATCAAGGTATTTGGATTCGTAGCTTCCAGAAACATAGCCATCTTCACTTTCCATATGGGATACTCAGAAGGTCTCATCATGGGAACCCTAATAGTCTCATATCGACTGTGGGTTTGAGTCTTTGGAGTTTCTTCAGTTTTGGAGGGCATGGTTGGATTTTCTACTTCTTCAGACATGATTGTTTTGGATCTTTAATGTATGTGTTTTAACAGATAGACTCTGATACCACTTGTTAGGTCACACAACACTGTAGAAGGGGGTTGAATACAGTGTTTAATATAATCAAATCGATTTAGAACAAAGGTAACAGAAAACAGATGTATTCGATATAATAAACTCTGTTACAATGGAACTGGTCTCTCTCAGTGATGAACAAATATCACGAGAGCTGCTAAGTTACAATGTATGATATTCTCGATAATGATAACACATATAGTGTAAACCTATATCTGTGTTTATATAGTACACAGTTACAAGATAACTTCTAATTGATATGAAATATAATTCTGTCTCCTAAAATATATCAATCAAATATCTTATATAATTCTTCTAGTCCTCTAACTCTTTCCTTGCATATCTTCTTCTGTATTAGTCTCGATCTTCTATTGTTAATCAGCTTCATTCCTTAACTATAAGTCCTCCCGTACTTAAGTTCTGATATGACCTTAAGTCCTGATATGACATTAAGTCCTGACTTCCAGTAAGTATTGATTCCAGTAAGAACTGATATTACCTGTTTGTTAAGATTTGAAAAACTAAACATGAAACATATTAGACATGACATTTCAAATATATCCAACATATATCCAACATCTACCTTCTCTTTTATTTGTTGCACTAGTTCTGGACCAATTAAATTGTGCTCGCCAACCTCATCCCAATACGTAGGAGATCTACATTTTCTTCCATACAATGCCTCGTATAGTGGCATACCAATGCTTATGTGATAACTGTTATTGTAGGAAAATTCAATGAATGGCAAATGATCGTCCCAATTTCCTTTAAAATCCAGTGCACAGGTTCTCAGCATATCCTCAATCATTTGAATAGTCCTTTCGCCTTGTCCATAAGTTTGTGGGTGATACACCGTACTCATTTTCAACTTAGTTCCCAAATGATCATGAAATTTTTGCCAAAATCTCGAGTTGAATCTTGGGTCTCTATCAGATATGATAGACACTGGTACTCCATGATGAATTACGATTTCATACAGGTACATTTTGACTAACTTTTCCAGTGAGAATCTTTCATTGATAGGTAAGAAATGTGCCGACTTTGTTAGTCGATCAACTATTACCCATATCGCATCATGATTAGTCATAGTCTTTGGTAATCCCACCACGAAGTCCATCGTGATATGCTCCCACTTTCATTCATTTATGTCTAGTGGCTAGCAATCCACTCGGTCGCTGATGTTTTGCTTTTACTCTTTGACATGTATAACATTTACCTACCCATTCCACGATTTCCTTTTTCATGTTCGGCCACCAATAATTCTCTTTTAAGTCCTTTTACATTTTCATACTTCCAGGATGAATCGAAAACCTCGAGTTATGCGCTTCCTGAAGAATCCCGTGCTTTAATTCCACGACATTAGGAATCCAAATACATGAGCCAACATGATATATTCCTTTCTCATCATTTTGGGCTCTAACCTCTTCTCCTGTCAATTTATCCTTCTCGTGGTTCATCACTTATTGTTGACAATATCGAATCTTTTCTAAAATTTCTGGCTGAAATGTCATCGTATACGTTACTTCATTTACAAGTTTTGGAACTTGTACCTCTATTTCCAACTTTTCCAACTCCTTGATCAACTCTTCGGACGAAGTTAATACATTCTATCTTTCATTGCGGCTTAGCACGTCCGCTATAACATTCACCTCTCCGGGATGGTAACTTATCGTACAATCATAGTCTTTAATTAATTCCAACCATCTCCTTTGCCTCATGTTCAATTATTTATTCGTAAAGATGTACTTCAAACTCTTGTGATCCGTATAAATCTCACACTTTTCTCCATATAAGTAGTGTCTCCAAATCTTAAGAGGAAATATAATTGCTTCTAATTCTAATCATACCTAGGATACTTCTGTTCATGCTGCTTTAATTGCCTTGACACATATGTTATTACCTTCCCGTGTCGCATTAACATACAACCTAGTCCTTTATACGAAACATCGCTGTAGATTAAAAACTCACCCTTCTCATCTGGTAGAACCAATACTGGTGCAGTTAATAACCTTTTCTTTAGCTCTTAAAAACTTCCTTCACACTTATCCGTCCAAAAAAACTTCTCGTTATTTCTTGTTAAGTTAGTCAATGGGACAACAATCTTAGTAAATATTGTACGAATCTTCTATAATATCCCGATAATCCGAGAAAACCTCTGACTTCCATAGGAGTCTTTGGTCTATCCCAATTAATCACAGCTTCCATCTTTGCGGGATCTACTTTGATACCTTCATTATTGACTACATGTCTGAGAAACTGAACTTCCTTTAGCCAAAATTCGCATTTAGAAAACCTCGCGTATAAATTCTCTTTCCTTAAAATATCCAAGGAAATTCTCAAATGTTTCATATGTTCTGCCTCCGACTTGGAGTATATCAAGATATCATCAATAAACACTATCACGAACTTATCTAGATATTGGTTGAACACTCTATTCATAAGGTGCATAAATGCAGTTGGCGCATTCATCATCCCAAATGCCATTTCCTGTTAGATATATTTGTGATGTCATGTCTAATCTGATTTATTTAGTTTCAGAACTTATTATTAGAATATCAGAACTTAACTGGAAATCAGAACTTACTAAAGATAGGAAGTTATCAGAACTTAAGGCGTTAGAACTTATATCAGAACTTAAGTGCGGATACACTTCAGGGATGAAAAACGGCTGATTTACAGGAGAAAATCTGGATTAAACAAGTAAAGATATGCATGAAGAATTGGACAACTATAGGACTGCAGTAGATAATCTCTGATTGATATATTCTAGGAAACAGAATCATTATCATATCAATTGGTAGTTATCTTGTAACTGTGTATTATATAAACACAGATTAGGGTTTACACTATATGAGTTATCATTTTCGAGAATATTATTCATTGTAACCCTAACAGCTCTTAGTGATATCATAAATCACTGAGAGAGTAGATTAAACCTAGTGTAACAGAGTTTGATATATTGAATAAACTTGTATTCTATTACATACTTGTGTTCATAATCGAATTGATTATAGATACTATATTCAACCCCCTTCTATAGTATCATTGAGGCCTAACAAGTGGTATGAGAGCCAATCTGTTAAGCTTACAAATAGTTAAGATCCAAACAAACAATCAATCATGTCTGGATAAGAAAAAATACCATAACCTCAAGAACCTGCAAAGGTTCAACCCATTCAAAACACCAGTAGATATGAAACCATCAGGGTTCCTTTGCTCAGGGTGTCTGAGTACCCTGTATGGAGTGTGAAGATGGCCATGTTTCTGGAAGCTACAGATTCAGAATATTTAGACAGAATTCATGATGGTCCACACAAGCCCACAAAGCTTTCTGTTGCAGTTGGGAATGAGCCACATAGGATGATTCCCAAAGAAAAGAGAGAATACACCACTGGAGACATCTCTTCACTAGGCAAGGATGTAAAAGTAAGACATTTGCTTCATAGTGCACTTGACAATGTCATGTCAACCAGGGTGATATCATGCAAGACTCTAAAAGAAATCTGGGATGCATTGGAAGTGAGATGTCAAGGAACCAATGCCATCAAAAAGAACAGGAAGACAATACTCACATAGGAGTATGAGCACTTTGACTCAAAATCTGATGAGTCACTAACTGATACACATGAAAGATTCATAAAGCTGTTGAATGATCTATCACTAGTGGATAAGGAATATGATATAGAAGATTCAAATCTGAAATTCCTACTAGCTCTTCCTGAAAAGTGGGATTTGAAAGCTACTACAATAAGAGATAACTATGAACTTGCTGATTTGTCTCTTGATGAAATTTATGGAATGCTCAAGACTCATGAACTTGAGATGGAGCAAAGAAAGAAGAGGCATGGAGGGAAGTCTATGACAGTTGCTTTAATGGCTGAAGAAAATCCAATTGTCTCTAGGAAGGCAAAAGGAAAGGCTCTCATCATACAGTCTGATTCTGAGTCATCAGATTCTGATGATGATGATTCAGAACCTCAAAATTTATTTGAAGTGGATGTTGATGTAGAGATGATGCAACTGTGTGCTCTTATGGTGAAGGGTATCACAAAGATATCCTACAAGAAATTCAGAAAGGGTAAGAAGTTTTCCAGGAAAGGTGGAAGTTCTGACAAAAAAGGGTTCATAAAGTCTGAAGGCAAAGTAGGAAAGTCTGACAGAGGAGACAACTAAAATGTCAAATGCTATAATTTTTGTGAAAGAGGCCACATCTCTCCTGATTGCAAGAAAGGAAAGGTGATAAAGGCCAGGCACTTATCACAAAGAAGAAAAACTGGGCAGACACTTTAGAATCTGAAGAAGAGGTGAATTATGCCTTAATGGCAAATGCTGATAGCAGTTCTGATGTTACTAAACTAGAGGTACCTCTATCAACTCTTGATTTTGATATAGAAGATATTGCTGAGATGAGATTATTTCTAAAAAACATTTATATTAGCTATAGAGATCAGACTTTAGAGAATGAAAGATTAAAATCTGAAAATCTAAAGTACAAAAAAAGAAATAGCTATCTTGAAGAAGAGTTAGTCCACCAGAACACTATTCAGACAGAGAGAGATAATATTGTGTATGTTAAGAATGAAGTGCTTAAACAGAATGATTATCTAAAAACTGAATTAGAAAAAGAAAGAGAAATCATCAGGACTTGGACTAACTCAGGAAAAATAACTCAGAATATTCCAAGTAGTGGAAACTGGAAAGAGGGGTTAGGTTATAAGGATGGTAAAAGTGAGAAAGGGACTTTGCCAACTAAGCCAATTGCTATCAAACAGATTGTAAAGCCAAAGGTATATCCTATTAAATTTGTTGCAAAAACTGTTGTGTTTAATTCTGAAGAGATGAAAGACTCTAAAACAGAAATCAAAGAAAAGTCAACTTCTAAAAAATCAAAATAGGATAAACCAGCTTTGGTGAACATTGGCTTAATGACTAAGAAGCAACTTAAGTATAAGCTGAAAGAGATTAAAAATATAAACAAGGTAAAGGAAGCTAGGAAAAATAGGAATGGAAAGGAAGGTGTGAATAAAAGTAATAATTATATGCCTGTTCCTAATGCTCCTAGAAAGAAATGCTATAATTGTGGAAACTCTAACCATCTTGCTTCTTTTTGCAGGAAAAATAAAGATATAAACTCTTTACCTCCTAAATCAGGAGTTAAGAGACAGTTTGTTAGGTTTAAACCACAAAATCCTTGTTTTTATTGTGGTAGTTTATGGCATTCTATTTATACTTGTAAGGAATATCATAGTTTATACTATGATTATTATGAAATAAAACCTTCTTTAAAGATAGTTAGTGTAATTCCTTCTAGTGTAAATTCTGATGCAAAGTCTGATATAAAGTCTGATAAAAAGCATGGTAGCATAAACTCTGAAACTAAATCCGCTGCAAATGCTAACAAACTTAACAAGGACAAAGGATCCAAGCAAGTCTGGATCCTTAAAACTAATCATTAGTGGTCTTTGTGATTGCAGGGCAACATGAAAAACATCATGGTTCTGGACAGTGGATGTTCAGGACATATGACTGGAAATAAAGCCCTGCTATCATACTTTGTGGAGAAAGCTGGCCCAGGAGTTTCTTATGAAGATGGCAACATGGGAAAGACTCTGGGATATGCAAAATCAATCTTGGGAATGTCATAATTGAAATAGTAGCTCTTGTCTCAGGACTTAAACACAATCTGCTAAGTGTGAGTCAAATATGTGACAAAGGTTATCATGTGGATTTATTTGAAGAACAGTGTGAAGTTGTAAGTAATTCTACAGGCAAAGTGGTTCTGAAAGGTTACAGACATGGTAACATATATGAAGCCAGACTTTCAACAAATTCTGATGGTTCTGCAATCTGTCTGTTAAGCATAGCATCAATTGAAGAAAGCTGGAATTGGCACAAGAGACTCTCTTATTTAAATTTCAATAACATAAATGAGCTAGTAAAGAAAGATCTTGTGAGAGGACTGCCAAAATCAATATTTTCTCCTGATGGTCTTTGTAACTCATGTCAAAAGGCAAAACAAATAAAATCTTCATTCAAGCAAAACTGAATCCTCAATTCTTGAGCCTTATCATATACTGCATGTTGATCTATTTGGTCCAGTCAATGTCATGTCTATTGCAAAGAAGAAATATGCTATGGTTATAGTGGATGAGTTCACAAGATACACTTGGGTGTATTTCTTGCACAAGAAGAATGAAACTGCATCTACTCTAACTGATCATGTCAGACAACTGGATAAGTTAGTCAAAGATTCTGTTAAAATTATAAGAAGTGATAATGGCACTGAGTTCAATAATTCAATCATGGAAGAGTTCTGCAAAGAGTAAGGAATAAAGCAGGAATTTTCTACACCTGGAACTCCACAACAGAATGGAGTTGTAGAAAGAAAGAACAGGATTCTTATTGAAGCTGCACGAACTATGCTTGATGAAGCAAAGCTAGCAACCTATTTTTGGGCTGAAGCTGTGCAGATTGCTTGTTTTACACAGAATGCTACACTCATAAACAAGCATGGAAAAACACCATATGAGATGGTGAAGAAAAAGAAGCCAGATCTGAATACTTTCATGTATTTGGATGCAAGTGTTTTGTTTTTAAGACTCATCCTGAACAACTGTCAAAATTTGATCTAAAAGCTGATGAAAGAATTTTTGTTGGATATCCACTTTCCACAAAAGCCTTCAGAGTCTATAATTTAAGAACAAGGGTTGTCTTGGAATCTATCAATATATCTTTTGATGATAAAAAGATTACTGGACTTGAAGATTTCAATGATCATGATTAGCTGAGATTTGAAAATAAAGATGTATATTTTGCTGACCTAAATCCTGATCCTATAAGTTCTAACGGGTTAAATTCTGATGTCACTGAAACTGTGGTAACTGCTCCAAGGGAAAATGCACCTGTTCAGGGGGAGCAAGCTGATGATCATACCACATCTCAAGACTCTCAAGAAGCATCAAAACCAGTCACTGGCTCTACAAGTTCTGATTCATCAAGTTCTGATGAGCCAAATTCTGAAAATTCTGGAAACTCTAATTCTTCAATTCCTGAAGGATCCAACTCAAATTCTGGAATCTCAGAGGGCATAATTTCAGGGGGAGCATCAGAAAATGCTGATGGAGACAACATGGATCATGGGGGAGGATCCAGTTCTAGAGATCAACATCCATCTACAAGGAAGTGGACTAAATCACACACACCTGACTTAATAATTGGAGATCCTGAAGCATGTGTCAGAACTAGAACATCAACAATAAATGAATGTCTCTATCATTCCTTTCTATCTCAGACTAAACCACAGAAAGTGGAAGAAGCTCTTCAAGATGCTGATTGGGTGCAAGCAATGTAGGAAGAGTTAAATGAATTTGAAAGAAATAAATGATAAGTGGATTTTATATCCACTTGGAATGCTTTATTACAAGCTTAAATTGGTGTTTTGGACTCAAGTTGTTGGTATTTTGATATGTTTCTGTGTTATTGCATTTCGGGTATCAAGTAAATGAAGAAAGGAGCTTTGAAAGAAAATATGATGAAAAGTGATCAGAATTGGAAGCCTAGGCCATTGTCAAGTTGTAAAGAATCTCGTTAGCTTCGCATGGACAGTTGAATCGCCTAATTCTGACGAGTAGAACTCAAGTTATGGGCAAAATAAGATTCATCAGAATTTTTCCAGAAAGGCTGCAGGCGCCCGCCTGCTGGTGTCAGGCGCCCGCCTGCTCGGAGGTGCCCGCCTGCTAGTGCCGCGTGGCCGCACGCTGATACGCGGTTGACTTCGCTGATTTCGCTGAAAAAGCCTTTTTTGAGTGGAATTTGACGATTTTAAGGGTCCAGGTCCAATATTGGCTTATATATACTTAAAAAAAGGGTTTTCATCATCCGGGAAGATTGGGATACCAAGGATAAGACCTAGAAGCATAAAACAACTTCAAAAAAGAAGATCTTGTTTTTAACTTGTGATTCTTTGAATTAGTTATAACTTTGGATGCTCGTTTTCATTCTTACTGAACCTAGATCTCGTTTATTCGTACTTTGATTATTATTCAGTTTATTAAGACCTTGTTTATACCATGCTTTCATTGGAACCCATGGTGACGATGAGTTCGATCATGAACTAATCGTTGTCATGGGATTCTAGCAGATTTACGTATGGATTTCAATAATTAATTTATTTCGATATCTTGGTATGTGGTGATTGATTGATATCCTAGTATTGGTTGTGCTTATTTGTCTTATGTGCGTAGCTAACATATAAGATAACGTGTTAATCTCTATCGAAGTGACAGTTAATATAGAGGTTTAGAACTTGTCATGCTAGCATAGGTTCATGTATTTTTTATGCATGATTCGTAGGTAATTTTAACCATCTTACTTGCCCTATGTAATCACGATAGATAACTTGCGCATTAAACCGTTATGTTTTCAATTCTTATAGACATATAAGGACTAAGCATAATTAGTTTCTATTCAACTTCTATCTCTTTTTGGATTCTTGGTAGTAGGGTATTCGTACAATGAAAGTTGGCGTTTACTAGTTTCGTGTTATCTGATTAGTGTCATCACCATCACATGCTAAGGTTAAGAACAATAAGGCTATTGAATGAAGTATTTAATGAAGTTAGAATCCCATGTTTATCATATATATTAATTCAACCATTCTTGTTCTCTTAGTTATAATTGTTAGTTTAATCTTTTAGTTTAATCAAAACCCAATTTGTTATTTCTCTTAGCATTGATCAATAACCATACATTGTTGCATAGGTGCATAAATTGAACTTAACCTAAACCAGCCTCTGTGGGAAGGAATCTGATTTATATCTTATACTACTTGTGAACGCGTATGTTAGGTCACACACACTGTAGAGGGGGGGGGGGTGAATACAGTGTATAGCACAATCAAATCAAACTTTAATAACTCAAGTAACAGAAAACAAACTTTATTCAAAACAATAAACTCTATTACAGTATGGAATTGTTCTCTCTCAGTGATGAACAAATATCACGAGAGCTGCTAGGGTTACAATGAATAATCTTCTAGATTGTGATAACACTTCTAGTGTAAACCCTATGTCTATGTTTATATACTACACAATTACAAGATAATCGCTAATTGATATGGAATATAATTCTGCTTCCTAAAATATATCAATCAGATATCTTTTCTTCCAAGTATTCTATTCTTCATAGAATTCCATCTTTATGCATATCTCTTCTTATGTTTATCTCGATCTTCTCTTCCTGTAAATCAGCTGCTTTCGTTATCTGAATATTTCCTTTAAGTCCTGATATTATCTTATGATAAATATCTCCTGAACCTTAAGTACTGACGACTTAAGTTCTGACTTCTGTATAAGTGCTGATTTTAGTTAAGTACTGATTTGTCCTATTTAAGTAAGATCTGTAAACTAAACATAAATTACATTAGTCATGACATTATCAAATATATCTAACAATCTC
This sequence comes from Apium graveolens, assembly GCF_009905375.1. Taxonomy (NCBI): domain Eukaryota; kingdom Viridiplantae; phylum Streptophyta; class Magnoliopsida; order Apiales; family Apiaceae; genus Apium; species Apium graveolens. Next base: position 152,493,573 of record NC_133647.1, on the reverse strand, counting down.
CCCCAACTTGTAAATTAGCATAATATACAAGTTTAACAGATATTTGATGATGTCAAAAACATTCAGTACAAATGCATAAGAATTTGACTAGATAACTACAACTTACAGTCCTTAAAGCTTTACCAACTTTATCTTCTGATAACAACTTCAGTCTGTATTCATATTAGAATTTGAGCAGTTGTAGATCTTGACTTGGCTTCATCTTCTGATCTCTCTGATGTCAAGAGTTGTTCTGGGATAGTTCTTCAACAAACATCTCTCAGCATATCTGAGTTGATCAATCATCTTCCTTTTAGCATCTTTAAGCTCTGCAGAATCTTCACCAGTTTGAAAGATTGCAGCCCTGAGATCATTAATTCTAGCTTTCTTTATGTCCTGATCCAGTCTGATCAAATATGCCTTGTCAGACTCAAGATTGAATTCCACAACCCTGTAACCCAGAAAGGTAGTTATAATCTTAGCAGAATTGGGCTTCATCTCAACAATATCACCCTTGTGATCTCTGTACTTTGGAAGATATGTGTTGTCAGACTTAACAGAATAAAACCTTTTCTGTTTCTGAATTTGACTCTTCAAAAAGTTTGCAGCACTTTCTGTTATTGTGTCATTCACTTGAAGTAAGAATAATACATGTTCCAGCTCTTCAAAATACTTCAATGAAATGGCATTTTCCCTTATATGATAAACCCTACCATCTATCATGAAGTACAACAAGATGTGTTCTTTCAAGTAGGTATGGTAAACCATTTGTACAGATTCTAGTTGATTCAATCTCTCAGGAGTTGCTCCAATACCTGGTTCACTTAAGGAAGTTGGATCATTGGTTGTGTTCTGTATTCTTCTTTCATCAGCACTTCCCAATCCAGTTTTATCTCTTGCTTCCTTTCCAGTAACTACTCTTGCTTCAAAACCACTTGCAGCAGTCTTCAAAGGTTGAGTATGTTTGGCTTTGATGAATCCTGGTAGGAGTATCTTTGAAGGTTTAACATGAGCAGTGTTAGAGGTTTCCTTTGATTTATCTTCTGATATCAAGTTAACTTGAGCTATGTCGGAGGTTACTTGCTTCTTTGAGATATCAGAACTAACTATCTCTTGACTCTGAACAACTTGAGCCATGTCAGAGGTTGTCTTAGTAACTTTTCTTGAAGTCAGAGCAAGATCAGCATCTTCATCAGTAATTTCTTCATTCACAGGAGGCACATAAACCTTGATAGGTTCACCAACTTTCTCTTTGCCCTTGGACCTTGGATCTATCTGCAGTTGTGATTTAGATTTAGTTGCTACAGGATTTGTCCTTTCTTTTATCACAATGACTTTGAGCTTTGGAAGTTTCTTTTTACCAGAAGCTTCAGATTTAGTTTGACTTTTTCTGATTTAAGTCTAGCTTCTTCTTCCATCAGACTCTCCAAGTCCATTCCTGGATTTTCCTTAAGAAATAACTGTCTTGACATTTCTTCATCAAGATCCAAAAGTTCATCAGGACTTATCCTTTTACCAGTAGCAGAAGTAATTCTTTTTCCAGCATCAGAACTTATCCTGTGACTTGTGATTTCAACTTTTCTTGATGAGAAACCTCTACCTTGACTATGACCTCCACCCATTCCAAAGTTTCCCTGGTCAGCTTTTTCATCATCCTTCCCCTTCAGTGTCTTGTCAGTTTTGTATTTGGACTTAATTACTTTCTCCCCCTTTTTGGCATCAGCAGGTAAGAGAAGAGAGACAAGCAATTCCACTGAGGCTTGGATTTCATCGAGTTGAGATTGCTGAGAAACTTGATTTTTCAAAATATCATCAATCTGAGACTGTTGCTTCTCTTGTGTCTTCTCAATATAAGCAACTTTGTCAAAGGTGGGTTGGAAGAATTTTTTCTTGTCAATTTTCTGAACTGTTTCTTGTTTGAGTAATTCTTCCTGAATTTTATGTAACTCTTCATGAGTTGTGGAATGGAGACCTTGCAGATTTTTAGTACTCAATGCAGTGACTCGAAGCTGTGTTTTGAAATCATCATTAATTAACATCTCATCAGCTTTTGTCAAGTGCTCAGCAAGAGTCTTTGCAGATGGAACACATGTTACTGAGTTCCATTCCTTAGTCCACTCCTGTCCTGCAGAAGATTCACTCCAAGGCACTGGTGCTTCTCTTGTAACAAACTTCTTAACTAGTTCACTTTTGTGAACAGTTTGCTGAGGTGCATGTCCTGAAGGACCTGCTTTATCAGCATCTGCATTCATAGCAGCATCACCAGTAGGATCAGCATTTGAAGCATTAGAACTAACAGAATCAACATTTTCTGATAAAACAACAGAATGAGAAGTAATTGAGGCTTCAGCATCATCCTCTAAGTGCTGATCTGGTTCCAAGTTCTGATCAACAGCCATATCCTAATGCTCACCTATATTTTGATCATCAATATCTAGATGCAGAGAAGGTGTAGTAGACAATTCTGGAGTTTGAGTAGCATCAGTAACAGATGTTGTAGATGGATTAATTGTTGTTGGAGCTTCTAAGTAAAGTACCTCAGGCACAACCAGGTTCTGAATATCAATTTTAGCACTTGTGCCTGGATCAACAGGAGATACAGCCTTATGTACAGGAGACAACGAAGGTGTGTTGGCCTATTCTATAGCAGCTTCATGAGATGGAGTTAATGGAGAAGCAGTGGCTTCAGTAAATTCTTGTTCTTGTGAGATCAGAGATTCCTGATCCCCTTCATTAGCTGCTGCTTCCTCATCATCTGAAACTGGCCTTTTAGCTCTTTGTTTCTTGTATCTCTTAGAAGGTGGGGATTCTTTGGGAGGTTCAGCAGAAGTCATTCTTCTAAGCCTTTTGAGAAGCTTAGATCCCCCAATTCCAGAATCCTTCTGAGAAGGAACTTTCTCAGCTTCTTTAACAACAGGTTGTGATGCAGAAACCTGTTCCTCACTATCAGACTCATCTCTCATAACAATCCTCCTTCTCTTCTGTGGTGTTTGAGAAACAGTCTTTGTTCTCTTGGGCTTGGAAGATGAAGGCTTCACAGTAGGTGGTGAGGATGAAGGTTGAGCTGTCTGTGAAGTTGAGAGATATGATTTGAGATATGTTCTGAGGAAGGGTTGAGGCATAGATGTATGAGTGGTATGTTCTGATGGTTGCTGTGGTGTTTGGGATGTGGTGGTGGATTGTACATTAGGATAAACAGATCTATAGGTTTCAGGATCAGCATTTACCAAGATCTGTTTTACAGACTGAGGAATCTGTAAAGGTCTAACCACCTTTTTCTTAAGGTCAGCATTTACCAAGTCATTAAAGGCTCGCTTTGCAATTTTAAAGGGTGGATATAAAGAACTGGCTAGTTGAGGGGGATCAGTACAGCAAAAGTTATATATAAGCTGACATAATCTAGAAAAGTAAACTACATTTCTATCTTCTGTCATCCTATCCCCTATGAAACCTATCACAGCATTTGCAAAATCAAAATGAGTTTGGTTAATAATAGCATACCCGATGTGCTGACTCATTATAGGAATGGCATCAAAGTTGGAACACTTATTCCCGAAAGCTTTAGTGATGCAGTCGAAGAAGAAGCTCCATTCCTTTCTGATATGAGCCCGTTTCAACTGTCCAAGTTTAGCCAAACTCTGCTCATACCCCAAACTGGCCATTAACTCTTGTAGAGCTGATTCCTCCGGTGTTGAGAAAATACAGCCTTCTGGTAAATGTAAGGCCTTGCGAATTGCACCAGGAGTTACCACATGTTCAGTATCATCCACTTCAAAAACAATGCTGGGAGTACCATTAGCACCACCATTGTCAAAATGCCCAGTCCGCCAAAACGTTAGAACTTGTTGGCTTGAAAAGACTGAAGGCTGGGTCAATGCATACCCAATTTCACTGTGTGCAAAAAGATCTTGCACAAAATGTGTAACGCCCCCAAATCCGGGGTCAGAGGATTTGGTCGTCACTATAAAACTTCAATCCAAATTAACCTGTTAAATCAATAAATAAATGCCAGCGGAAGATAATTATCATAAATGACCCCAAACTAATCCAAGATCTTTTAAGGTTACAGTTCTAGAAACAAGAATTCCAAATTCCACAAATAAATTTTTCACTTTCTTTTAAAACTCTTTTCAATAAATTCCAATTCAATAATAACCCGCTAGTATGTAATAACCCCCAAAATTTTGAACTTTTTGTAACCCTTGTGAATAGTATTTTTGCTGAATGAGGAAACTTTTCATGTCACACTATGTAGGGGTTCTGTTATGGATATTCTGAGATTTTAGTAGTACTCTATATGGTATATAAGTGTATGTAAAGATCGTCAGAATCAAATTCCGAATACTTTGATTTTTCCCGGAAATCCACTAGATACGGAAAGAATTGAGTATAAGGTAACAGGATAAAAAGATTTCAATTTAAGGATTATACGAGAGGATCATAAAAGGAATATAATATATTGAGAAAGGTTAAGGGAACCTAAGTAATAAGATACCGGGTATGATCCCTCAAACGATAAACGAAAACGAAAGTTAAGCGAACCGTATAACAGATCAGCGGTCATTAGGCAAACAATTAGGAAGTTAATCAAAGGGATTAGAGAGGATGATGTCACCCAACCAATGAGAGGACATAGAGGGGAGGATGACATCATGAGCATGACATAAGGGAAGGAGATGTGGTTGAATTAAAACCACACAAAGTTAAGGCTAAAAAGGTAATTAACAAAAACAAAAACAAAACTTCATCCACCAAGCCAAACAAATCATTTCATCAAAACAAAAGAAAATTCTATTTCTCTTCACCAAGGGTTGCTCTCGGCTTTTCCTAGTTTTCAAAGAGAAAATTTTCAAAATCCAAGATCCAAGCTTCCTAAATTGGTAAGATAATTCCCTAGTATTCCTTATGCATAGTTATGGCTATATTATGAGTTTAAGCCACCAATTCATTCTCTATCTTCTCTAAGAAATCAATGAAGAAGACGATGAATAGTGATTTCAAGGTTTTTAACTTGATTTTTCTTGCTTTTCCTTTAAGATCCAAGCATTCCTAAGACTCCTCAAGGCTTTTTAAGGCTTCCTAGCTACTCACACCACTTCAAGGAAGGTATATCATCTCCAAACCCTAGCTTTACTATGTATATTAGGATGATTTTGGTTGTTATGGTATTAGAGTAGCTTAATGATGGTTGGTTTAGAGTTGGGTTGGAATGGTGGAGATTGGAATGTTGAAATCTTATGATTTGGTTAAAGAATGTAGTATAGTTTAAATTCAAGTTTTAGGACTAAGTAAATTGATTATAATGAGTTGATTTGGGGCTGTTGTAAAGTAATATGGATGGAGTTTTGATTGGGTTATGATTGTGGATGGATTTGTGGTTGTTTTGAATTGGTTTAAATTTGGGAAATCGCGTAAACATAGCCGTCGTAATTTCCGAATTACTTTAGACTGCTTTTGTTCATAACATTCGGACCCGAGAAACCCTGCTAGATTTTGACCATTGCCATTTTTAGATAGTTCATGTTGCGAGCTTCGTTTTGGTATGTAGTTCGTTTGATTCCGATGTACGGTTTAGGAGAAACGGCCGTTTTAAGTAACGATGTTTCGCGAACGAAACATTACCCTTCGCCTTACTTTGAAACATAGGTTAAAGACCAAAAAGGTTAATTAATGTATGAAACAATTATGGCAAGTGTGTTAGGCAGTTGGTAAGACACTCGCGAAGGAATCGCCTTAAAACTCGTAATGGTTAAATTATTAAAAATAGTGGAGCCGAGGGTACTCGAGTGACTTAAGAGAATCAGTAAGCGCAAAACGAGTGTTAGAGTCTAAGTTGGTTAGAGTATAGATTTACAAGTGACTTTGGTTTAATTCCAACTTACTTGTTGTTTATAGGTTACCAGACTCGTCCCGAGCCATTCGTAACCCCCAGTCGCTCAGGCAAGTTTTCTATCCGTTATACTGTTGTTGTGATGTATACATTTGTACATGCATTATCTTGTGATAGATGCATAATGGTTATTTAGCAAATTCTTGCGATATATTGTAGCATGTGATATGGTATATATGCATGCCTGTTTCATATTCTTGAAATATATATCTGTTGGTTCAGTTGATAATACCTATACTAGAGAATAGCGGTAATTTGCATATACCCTTAGTATAGGGACCCAAAGGTGAAAATATTTTCTAAAACCGGGAGTCGAGGATCCCGAGTAGATTTCATATATATATATATTTATATATATATGGTTATAGTTTTCAAAACTATTAATCGAATAAGGTTTATTCGATACCTTTATATTATTTATTGAATATTATTTCGAATATTCATTCGAGGGCTTATGACTCAGCTTATTTATTTATTGAATATTATTTCGAATATTCATTCGAGGGCTTATGACTCAGCTTATTTATTTATTGAATATTATTTTGAATATTCATTTGAGGATCTATGACTCCGATTATTTTCTGAGATATATTCTTTATTTTATTAAGAAATAAGGTGTCGATAATCAAACTCACTTTTGATTATTCAAATAAAGATAGTACCTTCGTATAAGTATATCTTTGGTTATTTAATATTCATTTCAAGTATAAGTTTTACAACTTCTACTTCAATTATTTTTATAAAGATTATTCTTTATGGGAATATTATTTAAATAATAATATTCAGATATTTTCTAATATATTGGGACTGATTTATTTTACTAAATCAGCATCACTCCGAACATTCTTAAAAATGTTTCGCGAGCCTTCAAAATGATTTTTAAAAGTTAGAGCAGATCCCAAAACTCATTTTTTATATTTAAGATCCTCCTTTCGAAGGGGATTTAAATACTCGCTCAAAACCTGAGGGATCCGGCTCTGTGGTGTGTTTTATATTCGCAACAAGGTTGCTGTCTTGATAAAAGAGTTTTTGATTACTTACCCAATACTCGGGAAGTAAAATTCTTGGAACAAGTTAATCCATTAACAGGCATCGCCTGGGAAATATCGGTGAGTTTTCCTTTCCAACTAGATACGACTTCTTAGTGGAGCCGTATCAACAAGTTTCTACTTGGGGAAAGTGGGGACGAGCTTTACGTTTCAGAGTCATGGATTTCATCTGAACTAGGAGTGGCGTAAGTGGTCGAGTAGCGCCGGCCCAGCCTTATTATATTGGCCCAAATGGCCTGGAAGTTCCGCTAAGGCGGTCCATTCCTTAGGAGTTCAGTGTTCGGTTGACAAGTAAATCTGACAGGTTCTCCTCTACATGTAGAAAATGGTGGGGTTGTACTACTACGACTGATCATCGTAAGTGGTCTTCCTGGCGCGGAAAACTCCCGTAATGAGTTCATCATCCAGTTGGATAATTCTGCAACACTACCCGTAGCATTTCGATCGAAGGGCTACGAATGGGTGGTTGCCGAAACATTGACAGGGTCAAACAGTTTTATTGGTGTATCCATTGAATGAAGTATCTCGTAACTTCATTTCTTTTCAAAATATTTCAAAGATCAAATATATTCAAGTTTTATTTATGGTCTTATCTATGGGATGACCTCGTGAATCTTATTATACTTTGAACAGTAGTAGTTCAAGTAGATTTCTAAAAATGGTATAAGTGCAGTGAAGTAATTGGTAACTTCATCTTCCTTTAAAACTTATATCCAGTAAGTAATTACCTTACACATGATAAAGGATTCTAGTAAGTATCCATTTAGATACTTGTATTATTGTTATCACTATATATTATCTTGCGAGCTGTAATGCTCACTCTTGCTTCATTTCTTCATCACACAACAACAGTTAGGAAAGATGGCCAGGCTCTAGCAGACCCAGCGCAAGCGCGTGGGAAGCGCCCCGCGCCTTCCCGTTGAGATCGTAGCTGCTATAGCTGTAGAGGTAGATCTACCTTTAGATCAGACATTCTACTTTTGGGAACCAAATATTGTATAACTATAACTTGTGGCAGATAATGGCAATTAACTGTAAATTTATCAAGTAATCATTTTGGGTTGTAATAACTTTTAATTGTGGATTCAAGGACTTGTACTTATTTCAATTTCATCTCTGAGACTATGACGTGTGGTGGTGTGTGTTAGTGTGGGGTCACAGCTTGAGGTTGTTTATTTTTAATTAAGTTAAGTGATAATTGTGGAAAGAAAGACCGTGACGACCCGGATCCCTGACCCTGGATCTGGGGGTGTTACAGAAATGGTATCAGAGCTAAGCGTTATAAACCTCAGAGATGATGCGACGATATAATAACAAACTCACAAAGATAATAAGAACTCTTGCCAAGTTCATGGTCGGACTATTTAAAGTAGCGCTGACAGTTAAAACCCTTACGGGAACCCTTATAAGTATCATGATAGTAACTTAGCTCGTTTAATGTGTAGGCGCATGAGATAGAGGACCCTGAGATGTTCGAGCATGAGCATGATGAGGCACTGCTAGATGTCGAGGATCAAGAGGAGCCTGAGATGGAGGAGGATGAGGAGGACCCCTCAGAGGAGTCAGAGACAGAGGTCATTGCTATTTCAGATGAGGAGGACCCCTCGGAGGAGTCAGAGACAGAGGTCATTGCTATTCCAGATGAGGAGGACCCGGATGAGGTCCCAGTAGCTGAGGAGCGTGTCGGACCTATGGTAGTGTACGCTGGTACCCCTTTACCCACACTTCCGGTGGTCAGAGCTCCTACCCCTCCACCACTATCTTGGATCCCCTATGAGGACAGCTCAGAGACCCATACTTCCGAGCCTAGGTAGACTGAGGAGGCACCCCCAGCGGCTCCGGATTCACCACCTCTCGACCCTGCCCACAGGCAGTCTTTGTTAGCTCACGGCTATGTTCAGGATGTACTGAGGACTCGAGTGGCTGTTGCTGAGGCCCGGCTGGATGAGGCCAGGAGGGAGTTGGATGCGGAGAGGGCGGGTAGGCGTATCCGAGCTTATGAGACTAGGGCTGCTATACCCCGATCCTTGAGGAGGGAGCTGACGGGGATAGAGCTCACGTCTCGAGCGAGACTCAGATCTCTCCAGGGGGACAGACATGGTAGGATCTCCAGGCGGCAGGCCGACTATATCTTCCGTCGTGCGATGGAAAAGGTATGGGAGCTGACCCGCTCCGGTGTGTAATTCAGGATTGACGATGGGATAGTCTAGTTGTCTAGTTAGTCGAGGCTTTAGTAAGAGCCAATTTTCCGGGATAGTTGACTTATATATAGCATCCCTTTTTCTGACTAGACAGATAGACTCTTGTGTATCACTTTTGGGACAGATGGCTGTAGCACTGTTGTACTTTTGACCAGATCAAACTATGTATTTCTCGCATCAAGTATATATTTGTTTCCTTTCAGTTCAGTTCCTTAGTGATGAGATCACTGTTTTTATCATTATTAGTATTGCACTTCTTATTAGAACTGTCATAATGTAATAGAATTGCGAGATACGTTCTCCCCATTATAAGAGTTGTGCAAGGCACAATGTTGAGTATCATTGTGACCTAACGTTGAATTTCCTAATATTTTTTTTTATTATCAGTATCATGCCGCCAAGAAAGATTGGAACTAGGGCGAACCCTGGATCTGAGGACCAGGGAAGCCATAACCAGGACGATAGGAACCACGAACACAGTGAAGAGGAAGATGAGGATTATGTAGAATAGGATGACTCCCTGTATGAAGAGGAAGAGGAAACATATGATGTTGAGGGATTTGAGATAGAGGCTGAAGAAGGAGAAACTGAGGTTGAACAACCAATACCAAACCCAGGCATGGATCCCATGGGCCAGTTCATGCAACTACTAAGGCAGAACTTGGAACGCCAACCCAACCCACCCCCTCAAGGAAATAACAATGCTGTGGCAAAATCTTTCAGGGCTTTTAAGTCCCTTAAGCCCCCTGAGTTCCACGGATCAGCCGACCCAGTTGAGGCAAGAGCATGCTTAAAGAAATGGAGAAATCCTTTGAGATTTTGAGTACTGATGAGGCACAGAAGACTGTATTTGCTACCTACCTTCTAAAAGGAGAGGCCAACTACTGGTGGGAGGCCAAGAAAAATATGGAGACTTATGCTATTATAACCTGGGAGAGATTCAGTCAGTTGTTTCTGGGAAAGTATTTCCCGAGGTTTATGGAAAACCAGATGGAGCTCAAGTTCTTGGAGCTAAAGCAGAATAACTTGTCTGTAGTAGAGTACGAAGCGAAATTTACTGAGTTATCAAGGTTTGTGCCGGAGTTTGTGAGCACCGAGGAAAAGAAAGCTAGGAGGTTTCAGCAGGGACTGAAACCGTGGATTCAGAATAGGGTGGCAATCCTTGAGCTTACGGATTATGCCACTCTGGTGCAAAAGGCAACAATTGTAGAAGCCGGAAGTGAACAGATGTAGAAGGAAAGAGAGAAGAAGGGAATAAAGAGGAAAAGTATGAGCATGGGTGGAGGTTCCGCAGGAAGGAGCTTCCCAACTAGATTCAATCGAGGGGCAGTATCCCTACCGGAAAAGAACACTGGGTTTAAGCGGCCAATGAGCGTGAATGTGAGCCAGAGCGGCCAGAAGTCAAGAATGTCCTATTCCAACCAGTCTCGACCCCCATTGCCAGCCTGTAACACTTGTGGAAGAATGCATTCTGGGGAATGTAAGGGAAAGCCAGTAACCTGCTTTAAGTGTGGGCAAGTGGGCCACTATGCTCACAAATGCCCTTCGTTAGCCCCTGCCGTCATTCCAACCACCACTTGTCATCAGTGTGGACGCCCGGGTCATTGGAAGAGGGAATGCCCAATGAACAAACCAGCAGCTTCAGGAGCCAGCAGGGCTGCCTCCAATAAGCCACCTACTGCGAGGACTTTCAACATGACAGTCCAGGATGCTATGAAAGATTCAGATGTGATAGCAGGTACCCTTTCTCTAAATTCAGTCAGTGCAAACGTTTTATTTGATTCGGGAGCAACTAAATCTTTTATATCAAAGGACCTTGCACGTAAGTTAAGACTTAAGGCTGAACCCTTGATAGAGCCCTTACAAGTAGAAATAGCCAATCATGAGATTATTCCTGTTAACCAGATTCACCCCGCCTGTGAGATAGGCATAGGGGATCAATCTTTTAGTGTTGATCTGATTCCTTTTAAATTAGGGGAGTTTGATGTAATTTTGGGAATGGACTGCCTATCTAGCAATGATGCTCAGATAGACTATAAAGGGAAGAAACTTAAGTTAAATATCCCAGGGAAGAAAGAAGTTATATTTAGAGGAAAGAGGCAGACGCATAAATTTTTGACTATGGCCCAGGCCAGAAGGATGCTACGAAAAGGAAATGAGGCCTACCTAGCCTATATGGTGGACACGCAGAAGGAGGTGCCCAACTTACAAGATATTCCGGTAGTCAACGAATTTGAAGACGTATTCCCACAAGACTTTCCGGGATTACCACCCGATAGAGTGATTGAATTTGCTATTGAGTTGGCCCCAGGGACGGCGCCAGTTTCAAAAGCACCTTACCGATTAGCCCCGTTAGAAATAAAGGAATTAGCTATCCAATTGCAGGAACTCTTGGGTAAGGGTATGATAAGACCCAGTGTGTCTCCGTGGGGAGCACCATTTTTATTTGTTAAGAAGAAAGATGGGAGCATGAGGCTGTGCATCGACTATCGAGAGTTGAACAAGCTAACAATAAATAACAGGTACCCATTACCTAGAATAGACGATATGTTCGACCAGCTAAAGGATGCTGTTTATTTTTCCAAAATTGACCTGAGAACTGGATATCACCAACTAAAGATTAAACCCGAAGATATTTCCAAGACAGCGTTCCGTACCAGGTATGGGCATTATGAGTTCTTGGTAATGTTCTTTGGATTAACCAACGCCCCAGCGGCTTTCATGGACTTAATGAACAGAGTATTTAAGAAGTACTTGGGCAAGTGTGTGATAGTTTTTATCGATGATATTTTGATCTACTCAAGGACTGAGGCAGAGCATGCAGAGCATTTGAGGATAGCTCTAGGAATACTCAGAAAGGAACAGTTGTATGCCAAATTCTCAAAGTGTGAATTCTGGCGTAATGAAGTACAGTTTTTAGGACATGTGATCAATAAAGAAGGAGTATTGGTCGACCCCTCCAAGATAGAGGCGGTCTCAAATTGGGAAAGGCCAACCACACCCACAGAGGTAAGGAGTTTCATAGGATTGGCCGGCTACTATCGTAGATTTGTACAAGACTTTGCGAAGATCGCAGCCCCTTTGACACGACTTACTCGTAAGACAGAGAAGTTTGAATGGACGGAGAAATGCGAGAACAGTTTTCAGGAATTAAAGAAAAGGTTGGTAACGGCTCCGGTGTTGGCATTGCCGGACGGAAAAGGAGATTTTGTGATATATAGTGACGTGTCGCACAAAGGATTAGGGTGTGTGCTTATGCAGCACGGCAAGGTGATTGCGTATGCGTCGAGACAACTGAAGGAATACGAGATTAGATATCCTACCCATGACCTTGAGCTCGCGGCAATAGTTTTTGCCTTAAAAATTTGGAGGCACTACTTGTATGGAGAAAAGTGCGAGATTTTCACAGACCATAAGAGCCTCAAGTACATATTTACGCAGAAAGAGCTCAACATGCGCCAGAGGAGATGGTTAGAGCTAATCAAGGATTATAATTGTGAGATTCTCTATCATCCGGGGAAAGCCAATGTGGTGGCTGATGCTCTTAGTAGAAAGGAAAGACTCAGAATGATAACGACTTCGGAAGAATTGATACAGGATTTTGAGAGAATGGAAATAGAAGTAAAGGTAACCGGAACCGGAACTGAAAAGCTTTTTGAGATCTCAATACAGCCAGAATTATTGGAAAAGATCAGATTGTGCCAAGAGAAAATAATGAATGAGGGCAGAGAGTCAATGACTGGAGAAGAGATCCATACGGAGAAAGATGATAAAGGGATAATGAGGTACTCTTACCGGATTTGGGTTCCAAACGTTCAAGAGCTTAAAGATGAGATTTTGGATGAAAGCCATAGTTCAAGGTATTCCATTCACCCGGGAAGTACCAAGATGTATAGGGATTTGAAGGAGTATTACTGGTGGCCCAACATGAAGAGGGATGTAGCAGAATGGGTGAGCAAATGTTTGACTTGCCAAAGAGTAAAGGCAGAGCACCAGAGACCCAGTAGACTTTTACGACCCCTGGAGATTCCCGAATGGAAATGGGAACAGATAGCGATGGATTTTGTTGTAGGCTTGCCAAGGATGAAAGCCAACCATGACGCCATATGGGTAATTATAGACCGACTGACAAAGTCAGCTCATTTCATCCCTATCAATGAGAGATACACAGTCGATAGACTGGTGGACATTTACCTTAAGGAAATAGTGACGCGACATGGAGTCCCAGCGTCCATTGTCTCAGACCGAGACCCCAGATTCAACTCCAGGTTTTGGAGGAGCTTTCAAGAATGTGCGGGGACCAAGTTAAATATGAGTACCGCGTACCATCCCCAGACGGATGGGCAGAGTGAAAGGACCATCCAGACACTAGAGGATATGTTGAGAGTCTGTGCAATAGACTTTAAAGGAAGTTGGGATGATCACTTGCCATTGATCGAGTTTTCTTATAACAATAGCTTTCATACTAGCATCGGAATGCCGCATTATGAGGCCCTGTATGGAAGAATGTGTCGATCTCCCTTATACTGGGATGAATTAGGAGAACGGAAGATGCTCGGACCCGAAGTGGTCCAAAGGACCAAAGACATAGTGGATCTTATCAGAGGGCGGCTTGTAGCAGCCCAAGACAGACAGAAGAAATATGCAGACCTAGCCCGAAAGGACAAGGAATATGAAGTAGGGGACTTAGTACTGCTGAAGGTATCCCCTTGGAAGGGATTAATGAGGTTCGGAAAGAAAGGAAAACTAAGCCCAAGGTACATTGGACCTTTTGAGATATTAAGGCGGATTGGAAAGTTAGCTTACGAGCTAGCCTTACCCCCTAACTTGCAACAAGTTCATAATGTGTTCCATGTGTCAATGCTAAGGAAGTATCATCGGGATGCCAGACACATAGTAGAGTACGAGCAGGTGGATATGCAACCAGATATGACGTACGTGGAGAAACTAGTAAGGATTATAGATAAGAAGGAGCAGGTGCTTCGGAACAAAGAGATCAAGCTAGTCAGAGTACTATGGCATAATCATAATGTGTAAGAATCAACTTGGGAACTAGAGAGTGCAATGCTAGAAAAGTACCCCCATTTGTTTTCTATTTGATTCCGGGACGGAATCCTTTTAAGGAGGGGAGACTGTAATAACCCCCAAAATTTTGAACTTTTTGTAACCCTTGTGAATAGTGTTTTTGCTGAATGAGGAAACTTTTCATGCCACACTATGTAGGGGTTCTGTTATGGATATTCTGAGATTTTAGTAGTACTCTATATGGTATATAAGTGTATGTAAAGATCGTCAGAATCCAATTCCGAATACTTTGATTTTTCCCGGAAATCCACTAGATACGGAAAGAATTGAGTATAAGGTAACAGGATAAAAAGGATTTAAATTTAAGGATTATAAGAGAGGATCATAAAAGGAATATAATATATTGAGAAAGGTTAAGGGAACCTAAGTAATAAGATCCCGGGTATGATCCCTCAAACGATAAACGAAAACGAAAGTTAAGCGAACCGTATAACAGATCAGCGGTCATTAGGCAAATAATTAGGAAGTTAATCAAAGGGATTAGAGAGGATGATGTCACCCAACCAATGAGAAGAGGACAAAGAGGGGAGGATGACATCATGAGCATGACATAAGCATGACATAAGGGAAGGAGATGTGGTTGAATTAAAACCGCACAAAGTTAAGGCTAAAAAGGTAATTAACCAAAACAAAAACAAAACTTCATCCACAAAGCCAAACAAATCATTTCATCAAAACAAAAGAAAATTCTATTTCTCTTCACCAAGGGTTGCTCTCGGCTTTTCCTAGTTTTCAAAGAGAAAATTTTCAAAATCCAAGATCCAAGCTTCCTAAATTGGTAAGATAATTCCCTAGTATTCCTTATGCATATTTATGGCTATATTATGAGTTTAAGCCACCAATTCATTCTCTATCTTCTCCAAGAAATCAATGAAGAAGACGATGAATAGTGATTTCAAGGTTTTTAACTTGATTTTTCTTGCTTTTCCTTTAAGATCCAAGCATTCCTAAGACTCCTCAAGGCTACTTAAGGCTTCCTAGCTACTCACACCACTTCAAGGAAGGTATATCATCTCCAAACCCTAGCTTTACTATGTATATTAGGATGATTTTGGTTGTTATGGTATTAGAGTAGCTTAATGATGGTTGGTTTAGAGTTGGGTTGGAATGGTGGAGATTGGAATGTTGAAATCTTATGATTTGGTTAAAGAATGTAGTATAGTTTAAATTCAAGTTTTAGGACTAAGTAAATTGATTATAATGAGTTGATTTGGGGCTGTTGTAAAGTAATATGGATGGAGTTTTGATTGGGTTGTGATTGTGGATGGATTTGTGGTTGTTTTGAATTGGTTTAAATTTGGGAAATCGCGTAAACATAGATGTCGTAATGTCCGAATTACTTTAGACTGTTTTTGTTCATAACATTAGGACCCGAGAACCCCCTGCTAGATTTTGACCATTGCCATTTTTAGATAGTTCATGTTGCGAGCTTCGTTTTGGTATGTAGTCGTTTGATTCCGATGTACGGTTTAGGAGAAATGGTCGTTTTAAGTAACGACATTTCGCGAACGAAACATTACCCCTCGCCTTACTTTGAAACATAGGTTAAAGACCAAAAAGGGTTAATTAATGTATGAAACAATTATGGCAAGTGTGTTAGGCAGTTGGTAAGACACTCGCGAAGAAATCGCCTTCAAACTCGTAATGGTTAAATTATTAAAAATGGTGGAGCCGAGGGTACTCGAGTGACTTAAGAGAATCAGTAAGCGCAAAACGAGCGTTAGAGTCTAAGTTGGTTAGAGTATAGATTTACAAGTGACTTTGGTTTAATTCCAACTTACTTGTTGTTTATAGGTTACCAAACTCGTCCCGAGCCATTCGTAACCCCCAGTCGCTCAGGCAAGTTTTCTATCCGTTATACTGTTGTTGTGATGTATACATTTGTACATGCATTATCTTGTGATAGATGCATAATGGTTATTTAGCAAATTCTTGCGATATATTGTAGCATGTGATATGGTATATATGCATGCCTGTTTCATATTCTTGGAATATATATCTGTTGGTTCAGTTGATAATACCTATGCTAGAGAATAGCGGTAATTTGCATATACCCTTAGTATAGGGACCCAAAGGTGAAAACATTTTCTAAAACCGGGAGTCGAGGATCCCGAGTAGATTTTATATATATATATATTTATATATATATGGTTATAGTTTTCAAAACTATTAATCGAATAAGGTTTATTCGATAACTTTATATTATTTATTGAATATTATTTCGAATATTCATTCGAGGGCTTATGACTCAGCTTATTTATTTATTGAATATTATTTCGAATATTCATTCGAGGGCTTATGACACAGCTTATTTATTTATTGAATTTTATTTTGAATATTCATTTGGGGATCTATGACTCCGATTATTTGCTGAGATATATTCTTTATTTTTTTAAGAAATAAGGTGTCGATAATCAAATTCACTTTTGATTATTCAAATAAAGATAGTACCTTCGTATAAGTATATCTTTGGTTATTTAATATTCATTTCAAGTATAAGTTTTACAACTTCTACTTCAATTATTTTTATAAAGATTATTCTTTATGGGAATATTATTTAAATAATAATATTCAGATATTTTCTAATATATTGGGACTGATTTATTTTACTAAATCAGCATCACTCCGAACATTCTTAAAAATGTTTCGCGAGCCTTCAAAATAATTTTTAAAAGTTAGAGCGGATCCCAAAACTCATTTTTTATATTTAAGATCCTCCTTTCGAAGGGGATTTAAATACTCGCTCAAAACCTGAGGGATCCGGCTCTGTGGTGTGTTTTATATTCGCAACAAGGTTGCTGTCTTGATAAAAGAGTTTTTAATTACTTACCCAATACTCGGGAAGTAAAATTCTTGGAACAAGTTAATCCATTAACAGGCATCGCCTGGGAAATATCGGTGAGTTTTCCTTTCCAACTAGATACGACTTCTTAGTGGAGCCGTATCAACAAGTTTCTACTTGGGGAAAGTGGGGACGAGCTTTACGTTTCAGAGTCATGGATTTCATCTGAACTAGGAGTGGCGTAAGTGGTCGAGTAGCGCCGGCCCAGCCTTATTATATTGGCCCAAATGGCCTGGAAGTTCCGCTAAGGCGGTCCATTCCTTAGGAGTTCAGTGTTCGGTTGACAAGTAAATCCGACAGGTTCGCCTCTACATGTAGAAAATGGTGGGGTTGTACTACTACGACTGATCATCGTAAGTCGTCTTCCTGGCGCGGCAAACTCCCGTAATGAGTTCATCATCCAGTTGGATAATTCTGCAACACTACCCGTAGCATTTCGATCGAAGGGCTAGGAATGGGTGGTTGCCGAAACATTGACAGGGTCAAACAGTTTTATTGGTGTATCCATTGAATGAAGCATCTCGTAACTTCATTTCTTTTCAAAATATTTCAAATATCAAATATATTCAAGTTTTATTTGTGGTCTTATCTATGGGATGACCTCGTGAATCTTATTATACTTTTAACAGTAGTAGTTCAAGTAGATTTCTAAAAATGGTATAAGTGCAGTGAAGTAATTGGTAACTTCATCTTCCTTTAAAACTTATATCCAGTAAGTAATTACCTTACACATGATAAAGGATTCTAGTAAGTATCCATTTAGATACTTTTATTATTGTTATCACTATATATTATCTTGCGAGCTGTAATGCTCACTCTTGCTTCATTTCTTCATCACACAACAACAGTTAGGAAAGATGGCCAGGCTCCAGCAGACCCAGCGCAAGCGCGTGGGAAGCGCCCCGCGCCTTCCCGTTGAGATCGTAGCTGCTATAGCTGTAGAGGTAGATCTACCTTTAGATCAGACATTCTACTTTTGGGAACCAAATATTGTATAACTATAACTTGTGGCATATAATGGCAATTAACTGTAAATTTATCAAGTAATCATTTTGGGTTGTAATAACTTTTAATTGTGGATTCAAGGACTTGTACTTATTTCAATTTCATCTCTGAGACTATGACGTGTGGTGGTGTGTGTTAGTGTGGGGTCACAGCTTGAGGTTGTTTATTTTTAATTAAGTTAAGTGATAATTGTGGAAAGAAAGACCGTGACGACCCGGATCCCTGACCCCGGATCTGGGGGTGTTACAGAAATGGTATCAGAGCTAAGCGTTATAAACCTCAGAGATGATGCGACGATATAATAACAAACTCACAAAGATAATAAGAACTCTTGCCAAGTTCATGGTCGGACTACTTAAAGTAGCGCTGACAGTTAAAACCCTTACGGGAACCCTTATAAGTATCATGATAGTAACTTAGCTCGTTTAATGTGTAGGCGCATGAGATAGAGGACCCTGAGATGTTCGAGCATGAGCATGATGAGGCACTGCTAGATGTCGAGGATCAAGAGGAGCCTGAGATGGAGGAGGATGAGGAGGACCCCTCAGAGGAGTCAGAGACGGAGGTCATTGCTATTTCAGATGAGGAGGACCCCTCGGAGGAGTCAGAGACAGAGGTCATTGCTATTCCAGATGAGGAGGACCCGGATGAGGTCCCAGTAGCGGAGGAGCGTGTCGGACCTATGGTAGTGTACGCTGGTACCCCTTTACCCACACTTCCGGTGGTCAGAGCTCCTACCCCTCCACCACTATCTTGGATCCCCTATGAGGACAGCTCAGAGACCCATACTTTCGAGCCTAGGCAGACTGAGGAGGCACCCCTAGTGGCTTCGGATTCACCACCTCTCGACCCTGCCCACAGGCAGTCTTTGTTAGCCCACGGCTATGTTCAGGATGTACTGAGGACCCGAGTGGCTGTTGCTGAGGCCCGGCTGGATGAGGCCAGGAGGGAGTCGGATGCGGAGAGGGCGGGTAGGCGTATCCGAGCCTTTTGAGACTAGGGCTGCTATACCTCGATCCTTGAGGAGGGAGCTGACGGGGATAGAGCTCACGTCCTGAGCGAGACTCAGATCTCTCCAGGGGGACAGACATGGTAGGATCTCCAGGCGGCAGGCCGACTATATCTTCCGTCGTGCGATGGAAAAGGTATGGGAGCTGACCCGCTCCGGTGTGTGATTCAGGATTGATGATGGGATAGTCTAGTTGTCTAGTTAGTCGAGGCGTTAGTAAGAGCCAATTTTCCGGGATAGTTGACTTGTATATAGCATCCCTTTTTCTGACTAGACAGATAGACTCTTGTGTATCACTTTTGGGACAGATGGCTGTAGCACTGTTGTACTTTTGACCAGATCAAACTATGTATTTCTCGCATTATGTATATATTTGTTTCCTTTCAGTTCAGTTCCTTAGTGACGAGATCACTATTTTTATCATTATTAGTACTGCACTTCTTATTAGAACAGTCATAATGTAATAGAATTGCGAGATATGTTCTCCCCATTATAAGAGTTGTGTAAGGCACAATGTTGAGTATGATTGTGACCTAACATTGAATTTCCTAATTTTTTTTATTATCAGTATCATGCCGCCAAGAAAGATTGGAACTAGGGCGAACCCTGGATCTGAGGACCAGGGAAGCCATAACCAGGATGATAGGAACCAGGAACACAGTGAAGAGGAAGATGAGGATTATGTGGAACAGGATGACTCCCTGTATGAAGAGGAAGAGGAAACATATGATGTTGAGGGATTTGAGATAGAGGCTGAAGAAGGAGAAACTGAGGTTGAACAACCAATACCAAACCCAGGCATGGATCCCATGGGCCAGTTCATGCAACTACTAAGGTAGAACTTGGAACGCCAACCCAACCCACCCCCTCAAGGAAATAACAATGCTGTGGCAAAATCTTTCAGGGCTTTTAAGTCCCTTTAGCCCCCTGAGTTCCACGGATCAGCCGACCCAGTTGAGGCAAGAGCATGGTTAAAGAAATGGAGAAATCCTTTGAGATTTTGAGTACTGATGAGGCACAGAAGACTGTATTTGCTACCTACCTTCTGAAAGGAGAGGCCAACTACTGGTGGGAGGCCAAGAAAAACATGGAGACATATGCTATTATAACCTGGGAGAGATTCAGTCAGTTGTTTCTGGGAAAGTATTTCCCGAGGTTTATGGAAAACCAGATGGAGCTCAAGTTCTTGGAGCTAAAGCAGAATAACTTGTCTGTAGCAGAGTACGAAGTGAAATTTACTGAGTTATCAAGGTTTGTGTCGGAGTTTGTGAGCACCGAGGAAAAGAAAGCTAGGAGGTTTCAGCAGGGACTGAAACCGTGGATTCAGAATAGGGTGGCAATCCTTGAGCTTACGGATTATGCCACTCTGGTGCAAAAGGCAACAATTGTAGAAGCCGGAAGTGAACAGATGCAGAAGGAAAGAGAGAAGAAGGGAATAAAGAGGAAAAGTATGAGCATGGGTGGAGGTTCCGCAGGAAGGAGCTTCCCAACTAGATTCAATCGAGGGGCAGTATCCCTACCCGGAAAGAACACTGGGTTTAAGCGGCCAATGAGCGTGAATGTGAGCCAGAGCGGCCAGAAGTCAAGAATGTCCTATTCCAACCAGTCTCGACCCCCATTGCCAGCCTGTAACACTTGTGGAAGAATGCATTCTGGGGAATGTAAGGGAAAGCCAGTAACCTGCTTTAAGTGTGGGCAAGTGGGCCACT
The DNA here is from genome assembly GCF_009905375.1 of Apium graveolens. Taxonomy (NCBI): domain Eukaryota; kingdom Viridiplantae; phylum Streptophyta; class Magnoliopsida; order Apiales; family Apiaceae; genus Apium; species Apium graveolens. The sequence goes on along the minus strand of NC_133647.1, from coordinate 152,472,804 downwards.
ATGCTCACAAATGCCCTTCGTCAGCCCCTGCCGTCATTCCAACCACCACTTGTCATCAGTGTGGACGCCCGGGTCATTGGAAGAGGGAATGACCAATGAACAAACCAGCAGCTTCAGGAGCCAGCCGGGCTGCCTCCAATAAGCCACCTACTGCGAGGACTTTCAACATGACAGTCCAGGATGCTATGAAAGATTTAGATGTGATAGCAGGTACCCTTTCTCTAAATTCAGTCAGTGCAAACATTTTATTTGATTCGGGAGCAACTAAATCTTTTATATCAAAGGACCTTGCGCGTAAGTTAAGACTTAAGGCTGAACCCTTGATAGAGCCCTTACAAGTAGAAATAGCCAATCATGAGATTATTCATGTTAACCAGATTCACCCCGCCTGTGAGATAGGCATAGGGGATCAATCTTTTAGTGTTGATCTGATTCCTTTTAAATTAGGGGAGTTTGATGTAATTTTGGGAATGGACTGGCTATCTAGCAATGATGCTCAGATAGACTGTAAAGGGAAGAAAGTTAAGTTAAATATCCCAGGGAAGAAAGAAGTTATATTTAGAGGAAAGAGGCAGACACATAAATTTTTTACTATGGCCCAGGCCAGAAGGATGCTACGAAAAGGAAATGAGGCCTACCTAGCCTATGTGGTGGACACGCAGAAGGAGGTGCCCAACTTACAAGATATTCCGGTAGTCAACGAATTTGAAGACGTATTCCTACAAGACCTTCCGGGATTACCACCCGATAGAGTGATTGAATTTGCTATTGAGTTGGCCCCAGGGACGGCGCCAGTTTCAAAAGCACCTTACCGATTACCCCCGTTAGAAATAAAGGAATTAGCTATCCAATTGCAGGAACTCTTGGATAAGGGTATGATAAGACCCAGTGTGTCTTCGTGGGGAGCACCATTTTTATTTGTTAAGAAGAAAGATGGGAGCATGAGGCTGTGCATCGACTATCGAGAGTTGAACAAGCTAACAATAAAGAACAGGTACCCATTACCTAGAATAGACGATCTGTTCGACCAGCTAAAGGATGCTGTTTATTTTTCCAAAATTGACCTGAGAACTGGATATCACCAACTAAAGATTAAACCCGAAGATATTTCCAAGACAGCGTTCCGTACCAGGTATGGGCATTATGAGTTCTTGGTAATGTCCTTTGGATTAACCAACGCCCTAGCGGCTTTCATGGACTTAATGAACAGAGTATTTAAGAAGTACTTGGACAAGTGTGTGATAGTTTTTATCAATGATATTTTGATCTACTCAAGGACTGAGGCAGAGCATGCAGAGCATTTGAGGAAAGCTCTAGGAATACTCAGAAAGGAACAGTTGTATGCCAAATTCCTCGAAGTGTGAATTCTGGCATAATGAAGTACAGTTTTTAGGACATGTGATCAATAAAGAAGGAGTATTGGTCGACCCCTCCAAGATAGAGGCGGTCTCAAATTGGGAAAGGCCAACCACACCCACAGAGGTAAGGAGTTTCATAGGATTGGCCGGCTACTATCGTAGATTTGTACAAGACTTTGCGAAGATCGCAGCCCCTTTGACACGACTTACTCGTAAGACAGAGAAGTTTGAATGGACGGAGAAATACGAGAACAGTTTTCAGGAATTAAAGAAAAGGTTGGTAACGGCTCCGGTGTTGGCATTGCCGGACGGAAAAGGAGATTATGTGATATATAGTGACGCGTCGCACAAAGGATTAGGGTGTGTGCTTATACAGCACGGTAAGGTGATTGCGTATGCGTCGAGACAACTGAAGGAATACGAGATTAGATATCCTACCCATGACCTTGAGCTCGCGGCAATAGTTTTTGCCTTAAAAATTTGAAGGCACTACTTGTATGGAGAAAAGTGCGAGATTTTCACAGACCATAAGAGCCTCAAGTACATATTTACGCAGAAAGAGCTCAACATGCGCCAGAGGAGATGGTTAGAGCTAATCAAGGATTATAATTGTGAGATTCTCTATCATCCGGGGAAAGCCAATGTGGTGGATGATGCCCTTAGTAGAAAGGAAAGACTCAGAATGATAACGACTTCGGAAGAATTGATACAGGATTTTGAGAGAATGGAAATAGAAGTAAAGGTAACCGGAACCGGAACTGAAAAGCTTTTTGAGATCTCAATGCAGCCAGAATTATTGGAAAAGATCAGATTGTGCCAAGAGAAAATAATGAATGAGGGCAGAGAGTCAATGACTGGAGAAGAGATCCATACGGAGAAAGATGATAAAGGGATAATGAGGTACTCTTACCGGATTTGGGTTCCAAACATTCAAGAGCTTAAAGATGAGATTTTGGATGAAAGCCATAGTTCAAGGTATTCCATTCACCCGGGAAGTACCAAGATGTATAGGGATTTGAAGGAGTATTACTGGTGGCCCAACATGAAGAGGGATGTAGCAGAATGGGTGAGCAAATGTTTGACTTGCCAAAGAGTAAAGGCAGAGCACCAGAGACCCAGTGGACTTTTACGACCCCTGGAGATTCCCGAATGGAAATGGGAACATATAGCGATGGATTTTGTTGTAGGCTTGCCAAGGACGAATGCCAACCATGACGCCATATGGGTAATTATAGACCGACTGACAAAGTCAGCTCATTTCATCCCTATCAATGAGAGATACACAATCGATAGACTGGTGGACATTTACCTTAAGGAAATAGTGACGCGACATGGAGTCCCAGCGTCCATTGTCTCAGACCGAGACCCCAGATTCAACTCCAGGTTTTGGAGGAGCTTTCAAGAATGTGCGGGGACCAAGTTAAATATGAGTACCGCGTACCATCCCCAGACGGATGGGCAGAGTGAAAGGACAATCCAGACACTAGATGATATGTTGAGAGTCTGTGCAATAGACTTTAAAGGAAGTTGGGATGATCACTTGCCGTTGATCGAGTTTTCTTATAACAATAGCTTTCATACTAGCATCGGAATGCCGCCTTATGAGGCCCTGTACGGAAGAAGGTGTCGATCTCCCTTATACTGGGATGAAGTAGGAGAACGGAAGATGCTCGGACCCGAAGTGGTCCAAAGCTCCAAAGACATAGTGGATCTTATCAGAGGGCGGCTAGTAGCATCCCAAGACAGACAGAAGAAATATGCAGACCTAGCCCGAAAGGACAAGGAATATGAAGTAGGGGACTTAGTACTGCTGAAGGTATCTCCTTGGAAGGGATTAATGAGGTTCGGAAAGAAAGGAAAACTAAGACCAAGGTACATTGGACCTTTTGAGATATTAAGGCGGATTGGAAAGTTAGCTTACGAGCTAGCCTTACCCCCTAACTTGCAACAAGTTCATAATGTGTTCCATGTGTCAATGCTAAGGAAGTATCATCGGGATGCCAGACACATAGTAGAGTACGAGCAGGTGGATATGCAACCAGATCTGACGTACGTGGAGAAACCAGTAAGGATTATAGATAAGAAGGAGCAGGTGCTTCGGAACAAAGTGATCAAGCTAGTCAGAGTACTATGGCAGAATCATAATGTGGAAGAATCAACTTGGGAACTAGAGAGTGCAATGCTAGAAAAGTACCCCCATTTGTTTTCTATTTGATTCCGGGACGGAATCCTTTTAAGGAGGGGAGACTGTAATAACCCCCAAAATTTTGAACTTTTTGTAACCCTTGTGAATAGTGTTTTTACTGAATGAGGAAACTTTTCATGCCACACTATGTAGGGGTTCTGTTATGGATATTCTGAGATTTTAGTAGTACTCTATATGGTATATAAGTGTATGTAAATATCGTCAGAATCCAATTCCGAATACTTTGATTTTTCCCGGAAATCCACTAGATACGGAAAGAATTGAGTATAAGGTAACAGGATAAAAAGGATTTAAATTTAAGGATTATAAGAGAGGATCATAAAAGGAATATAATATATTGAGAAAGGTTAAGGGAACCTAAGTAATAAGATCTCGGGTATGATCCCTCAAACGATAAACGAAAACGAAAGTTAAGCGAACCGTATAACAGATCAGCGGTCATTAGGCAAACAATTAGGAAGTTAATCAAAGGGATTAGAGAGGATGATGTCACCCAACCAATGAGAAGAGGACAAAGAGGGGAGGATGACATCATGAGCATGACATAAGCATGACATAAGGGAAGGAGATGTGGTTGAATTAAAACCACACAAAGTTAAGGCTAAAAAGGTAATTAACCAAAACAAAAACAAAACTTCATCCACCAAGCCAAACAAATCATTTCATCAAAACAAAAGAAAATTCTATTTCTCTTCACCAAGGGTTGCTCTCGGCTTTTCCTAGTTTTCAAAGAGAAAATTTTCAAAATCCAAGATCCAAGCTTCCTAAATTGGTAAGATAATTCCCTAGTATTCCTTATGCATAGTTATGGCTATATTATGAGTTTAAGCCACCAATTCATTCTCTATCTTCTCCAAGAAATCAATGAAGAAGACGATGAATAGTGATTTCAAGGTTTTTAACTTGATTTTTCTTGTTTTTCCTTTAAGATCCAAGCATTCCTAAGACTCCTCAAGGCTTCTTAAGGCTTCCTAGCTACTCACACCACTTCAAGGAAGGTATATCATCTCCAAACCCTAGCTTTACTATGTATATTAGGATGATTTTGGTTGTTATGGTATTAGAGTAGCTTAATGATGGTTGGTTTAGAGTTAGGTTGGAATGGTGGAGATTGGAATGTTGAAATCTTATGATTTGGTTAAAGAATGTAGTATAGTTTAAATTCAAGTTTTAGGACTAAGTAAATTGATTATAATGAGTTGATTTGGGGCTGTTGTAAAGTAATATGGATGGAGTTTTGATTGGGTTGTGATTGTGGATGGATTTGTGGTTGTTTTGAATTGGTTTAAATTTGGGAAATCGCGTAAACATAGCCGTCGTAATGTCCGAATTACTTTAGACTGCTTTTGTTCATAACATTAGGACCCGAGAACCCCCTGCTAGATTTTGACCATTGCCATGTTTAGATAGTTAATGTTGCGAGCTTCATTTTGGTATGTAGTTCGTTTGATTCCGATGTACGGTTTAGGAGAAACGGCCGTTTTAAGTAACGACGTTTCGCGAACGAAACATTACCCCTCGCCTTACTTTGAAACATAGGTTAAAGACCAAAAAGGGTTAATTAATGTATGAAACAATTATGGCAAGTGTGTTAGGCAGTTGGTAAGACACTCGCGAAGGAATCGCCTTAAAACTCGTAATGGTTAAATTATTAAAAATGGTGGAGCCGAGGGTACTCGAGTGACTTAAGAGAATCAGTAAGCGCAAAACGAGCGTTAGAGTCTAAGTTGGTTAGAGTATAGATTTACAAGTGACTTTGGTTTAATTCCAACTTACTTGTTGTTTATAGGTTACCAAACTCGTCCCGAGCCATTCGTAACCCCCAGTCGCTCAGGCAAGTTTTCTATCCGTTATACTGTTGTTGTGATGTATACATTTGTACATGCATTATCTTGTGATAGATGCATAATGGTTATTTAGCAAATTCTTGCGATATATTGTAGCATGTGATATGGTATATATGCATGCCTGTTTCATATTCTTGAAATATATATCTGTTGGTTCAGTTGATAATACCTATGCTAGAGAATTGCGGTAATTTGCATATACCCTTAGTATAGGGACCCAAAGGTGAAAACATTTTCTAAAACCGGGAGTCGAGGATCCCGAGTAGATTTCATATATATATATATTTATATATATATGGTTATAGTTTTCAAAACTATTAATCGAATGAGGTTTATTCGATAACTTTATATTATTTATTGAATATTATTTTGAATATTCATTCGAGGGCTTATGACTCAGCTTATTTATTTATTGAATATTATTTCAAATATTCATTCGAGGGCTTATGACTCAGCTTATTTATTTATTGAATATTATTTTGAATATTCATTTGAGGATCTATGACTCCGATTATTTGCTGAGATATATTCTTTATTTTATTAAGAAATAAGGTGTCGATAATCAAACTCACTTTTGATTATTCAAATAAAGATAGTACCTTCGTATAAGTATATCTTTGGTTATTTAATATTCATTTCAAGTATAAGTTTTACAACTTCTACTTCAATTATTTTTATAAAGATTATTATTTATGGGAATATTATTTAAATAATAATATTCAGATATTTTCTAATATATTGGGACTGATATATTTTACTAAATCAGCATCACTCCGAACATTCTTAAAAATGTTTCGCGAGCCTTCAAAATGATTTTTAAAAGTTAGAGCGGATCCTAAAACTCATTTTTTATATTTAAGATCCTCCTTTCGAAGGGGATTTAAATACTCGCTAAAAACCTGAAGGATCCGGCTCTGTGGTGTGTTTTATATTCGCAACAAGGTTGCTGTCTTGATAAAAGAGTTTTTGATTACTTACCCAATACTCGGGAAGTAAAATTCTTGGAACAAGTTAATCCATTAACAGGCATCGCCTGGGAAATATCGGTGAGTTTTCCTTTCCAACTAGATACGACTTCTTAGTGGAGCCGTATCAACAAGTTTCTACTTGGGGAAAGTGGGGACGAGATTTACCTTTCAGAGTCATGGATTTCATCTGAACTAGGAGTGGCGTAAGTGGTCGAGTAGCGCCGGCCCAGCCTTATTATATTGGCCCAAATGGCCTGGAAGTTCCGCTAAGCCGGTCCATTCCTTAGGAGTTCAGTGTTCAGTTGACAAGTAAATCCGACAGGTTCTCCTCTACATATAGAAAATGGTGGGGTTGTACTACTACGACTGATCATCGTATGTGGTCTTCCTTGCGCGGCAAACTCCCGTAATGAGTTCATCATCCAGTTGGATAATTCTGCAACACTACCCGTAGCATTTCGATCGAAGGGCTACGAATGGGTGGTTGCCGAAACATTGACAGGGTCAAACAGTTTTATTGGTGTATCCATTGAATGAAGTATCTCGTAACTTCATTTCTTTTCAAAATATTTCAAAGATCAAATATATTCAAGTTTTATTTATGGTCTTATCTATGGGATGACCTCGTGAATCTTATTATACTTTGAACAGTAGTAGTTCAAGTAGATTTCTAAAAATGGTATAAGTGTAGTGAAGTAATTAGTAACTTCATCTTCCTTTAAAACTTATATCCAGTAAGTAATTACCTTACACATGATAAAGGATTCTAGTAAGTATCCATTTAGATACTTGTATTATTGTTATCACTATATATTATCTTGCGAGCTGTAATGCTCACTCTTGCTTCATTTCTTCATCACACAACAACAGTTAGGAAAGATGGCCAGGCTCCAGCAGACCCAGCGCAAGCGCGTGGGAAGCGCCCTGCGCCTTCCCGTTGAGATCGTAGCTGCTATAGCTGCAGAGGTAGATCTACCTTTAGATCAGACATTCTACTTTTGGGAACCAAATATTGTATAACTATAACTTATGGCAGATAATGGCAATTAACTGTAAATTTATCAAGTAATCAATTTGGGTTATAATAACTTTTAATTGTGGATTCAAGGACTTGTACTTATTTCAATTTCATCTCTGAGACTATGACGTGTGGTGGTGTGTGTTAGTGTGGGGTCACAGCTTGAGGTTGTTTATTTTTAATTAAGTTAAGTGATAATTGTGGAAAGAAAGATCGTGACGACCCGGATCCCTGACCCTGGATCTGGGGGTGCTACATAGTATAACTTCGAAAAGAAGCATACTAGGCCCAACTATAATACACAACTATAATATAATATAATATAAACAACTTTATATAATACAACTTACACTAGCCCGCAACCCTGGACCAACCACTTTCCAAAAGCTTCTTCTTTGCTTCCTCAAATTACGCAGCTAACTAGCGCAAGCTAATCCTCACTGGAGGTTAAATTTGAAAACAAACAAGTATGAGCGAAAGAAATGCACAGCAAGATCATTATAGCATATATATAGGGTCATTTTGATATAAAACCGACATCTGCATCAGCGCAGAACATTTAAAATCATAATTGCTGAATCATAAAATTTTAGTTGAGGAATCCTATAATTGATTTCTTGATTATATTCAAAACCATTTTGATATTTTTGAGCGAAATGCTTCAGCAATACTTTGAATCTTGACGAGAATCAAACTCGTAAAATAGTGTTTACGGAAATATCGTAAATAATAATAACATGAAACAATGATTATAGAGTAGATCATAAACTCATTCAAAACCGAACTCTTCAAATTAATACTTACTTTGCTGTCATATCAAATTAGATATCACTACGAACTTTGATGCTCACAACACCCATACTGAAGTCAACATAAATCATCTATACTAATACCACCTTTGATATTTAACAACAACGTAAGTATAAGCATAAATCAGAATCTGAATCAAAACTGCATTTTACCATTATCTAAAACAGAAAATAGTTGATAAATCATTTATTCTATGAATATCAAAACCGATATGATAATTTAGATTAGGGTCATCCTCCGACGGACGTACTATCACATGCTGATCAGCCCTTGTGATAGCACAAGGTCATGATTCATAGAATTATGACCCCAAAAATACGAGTACTCAAACAAAAGGCAATATACCTGCCTGTGGCAAAAATTGTGTCATAATATTCCATATGGCACTTAGAAATAGCCCTCCGCTGGACCGTCCGTCCCGGTCACTTACGCAATTATGATCCAATCTAAAAACCTTTTATTGAAATGGGGTCATAATAATTGACACCCGAAATAATTTTATTTCCCCCAATTCTTGGCTAGAAATATTCGCAACCAAATCACTTTTCTCAAAATCCAAAACATTTATAAATCCGATTGGATAAGTAAAATCACTTGACTATTCTGAAAATAGAATAGCAGAGGGTACTTGCGTAAACAGAATCATTTAATTCAGCGATATGTAAAACATTTATCGATTCTAAACTGAGAATAGGGAAAGCAATACTTGCATGAAAAGATTTAAAATAAATATCACTTGAACAATAAGTGATGATAGGGATACTTGCCTTTGGGTTTTTAGCAGTTAGTCATACTCGCAAAGACGCATCAATTCTGACATTCTGTCTCAAAACATCACCGTCTTCCCTTCCAACACTTTACTGATATGCTGCTCATGTGATTACTATAAGCCAGATACCCAATACCATTCCATCTCATTCTTCATCCAACGTCTTGTCCTGATCAACTCGAAAGATCCACATCAATAATTAAAATGTAGAACTTTAATCGCCCAAACGATAATCACTCAATGAACTGCGCGTCAAAATCCTATCGTCTACCCATACGATAGCCCACACATAAATATAACAGAAAATCACAGGACTTTTGATCCACATATGCACATAATTTGCATAGCATATAAGCACATAACTCATATATCACATAATTCATATCACATAAGACTCGGTTCATCAGAAGGGTCGACTCGGTACGTTTAAAACAGAAATCGGGTCAAAAATATGATTTATCGATCAAAAATCGACTCAGAATGATTCATAAAACAGGCGACCTTTCGAAAGAAAAGAATTTGGGTCTCAAAAGTATTTTTAATAGAAGCAGCATATTTTTCGGAGTCTATACGCGTTCGTTTCATATTAAACAGACGAACGGTTTATTTAATATGAATTTTTGAACATTTTTCAGAATAAAAACGATCTCCGAATCATTTAATAATAAAATAATAGGGCTCGAACACTCGAAAATAATTTTATAAGACTTATCGAGCCTGGAAAATAATTTAAAATAATATTTTAAAACTCGAAACTATTTTTCGGAATTTTTAAATCATAAGAAATAATTAACTCGAATTAAATAATCAATTAAAATTCATTACTTAAATAATTTGGATTTATTTTCAAATAATAATAAAAATAATAATCTTCAGAACTAAAAATAATATTTTCTTGGAAATCGAACAGCACCTCCTCTATTTCTCGGACTGCCAGTCGATATCATATCGACACAACCAACAACAATCAACACAATAATTTATATTTACACGTATAAACACTCCAGAAATGAATAACACGGCCACCTAAACCAAAACTCGGACTAAAAGTGACTTCTCCAACAATTTCTAAAAATTATGAAATAAATATATAAACACTAACATGCTATAATATACACAAGTACGAATGCGGAATTTCGGAATCGTTAACCAAAATAAATTCTGATCAACCCGAAGAGAAAATCTGATGTCCGGAAAATATCTCCAGAAAAATCCGAAATTAATGGCCATAGACATATACACGCTGAGATGCCATGTGGAGTAATCACCGCCTCCAAACTCTTTTTCTACGCCCCAAAAATAAATTAAAACGGAAATATAACAGAAATATGCCCCGCAATTTTTCTTCTCAAAACCTTGCAATATATATACCTATGCGTAGGTATCGAAGCGCTGATCGTTTATATATATACCAATTGAAATTTGGATGAACGGTTGAGAAGATATGAATTTTTGTAAAATTAAAAGGTATAAAAACAGGGAGGGACAGATAGCAGAGAGAGGGGACTGCTTTTTGCTTTTGGTAAAAGGAAGGGGGTAAGGCAATTCGGGGGGTGCGCCAGGGGTGGGGAGGGTTGCACGTTGTTTTTTTTTAACCAGCAATCAACACGTATATATATAATAAATCGGCCACCCCTCATTAAATTGCCACGTAGCAAAAATAATGTGTATGGTTTCCTACAGCCCGGTTTTGTCCCGCATTTTATATTTTATCGAACCATGTTGCGCATAAAACAAATTTATAAAATTACGAAAACAGTCTTAAAATTTTCTAAAAACCCCGAAACTAATAAAATAATATTTTCATAATTTTTAAAGCATTTTTGACTCGAGCACTATACCCGCATTATATGATTTAACGAACCGAGCTGCACTTGAAACAAATTCAGAAAATCACGAAAATAGTCTTAAAATGTTAAAAATATCCCGAAGTTTATAAAAATATAAATTTCAAAATTTTAAAACAATTTTTGAAATACAATTTATACCCGCTTTTAGCAATTAAACGATTCAACGTGCGGGTAAAATTAATCCTAAAAATTCCGGAAATAATTTTAAAATTCTCAGAATATTCCAAACTTGAATAAATATAAGTTTTGTAATTTTTGAAGAATTTTGGAATTAAATAAGGATTTTACAAATAAATAAAATCAGAAAATCATAAAGGGCTAAATAATTGATGAAATATTGATTTCTAAATTTTATGAATCCCCAAAAATAATTATTATAATTATAAAACCATAAAAACCATTTTAGAGACAATCCAAGTATTTATGCAAATAAATATCCGAAAATAGATTACTTAGCCGCTAATTAACTATAAAAACGATACAATTTAATATCATATTTGGATAATCATCAAAACCGAGCTTTTTATAAAACACCATATACGAAAATAATGTAAAAATATCCCGTCTCTCGAGAATACGGATTTTGTTGATTACCGAAATAACTATCGTATCGAAAATCTTGCGTTGGGCCGCGCACGGGTCAAACCGTAATCCGGATTGAAAAAGTCAAAACACGGAAAATGTCCGGAATTACCATATTAGGTTAGGAAGGAGTTTTCGGAAGAGTTTCAGGTTGTAAAAATGCAAAAACAGTTGAGGTTGGACGATTCCCGACTTTATAAAATAATTTTGGTAATTACTCAGAAAATAATTAATAATTCATAAATCAATATAAAATCATATAACAGTCCAAAAATTACCAGAAAAATATCACAATTATCTATATTTTATTCTGGACATATAAAAATTCAAATACTCAAATAATATCACGTATAAACACCTAAACATCAATTCCAATTATCAGATAATTCACTAAAATTCACATAAAATCACATAAACAATTCCAAATAATTATAAAAATAATATCTGAAAATATGGGATATTACAATCTACCCCCCTTATAAGGATTCCGTCCTCGGAATCAGCAGAAGAAAGCACTAAGGGTCTTGTTACCAACTTTCCAAATCCAGCAAACGCAACTTTTCTCAAAATTTCTAATAACACTACAATTCCTTATACCACACAGTTACCACGTGAGCTTCACTTCGCATTATTGTTCCATCCATATCCTTTGACCAATTTCTCAATAAAATCACTTTTTACCGATTGCGAGAAAGAAGAATAGAGAGAAAAGTAAAGAAAAAGAAAAAGAAAAAGAAAGAGAGGGATAGAGATAAATAGAGAGAGAAATAAAGAAACAGATTGATTTCGTTGTACGTCGTTGATATTTTAATCACATTGCACTCCACTGTCGTCCTTGGTAATTCCATCATACCGCCTTACTTTGACTTGATCAGGATAACTCAGCTTAACTTGATCGGCATACCTTCGAATGTTTGGGATGATAAAATCATGGAATTTCAAAAAGAAAAGAATTTGATACCATAACGGGACCAAGATCTGAATTTGAGAAAAATATTGTTGAAATAAAAAATAACCGAGAGATCAATATGATCAAATGAACTTGGTATTGCGTGCTAAAATCAAGACACTACTAAAGGTTGTTAACCTTCATGTATTCACAATACACACAAATGATGGCGTCCCATCCAACTCCTATCACACAGACAGGGATACCTTGTGTCCCCTATAATTAGGGTTGTTCATCTCAGTCAGAATAAAAGAATAACAAAGGAATTGAAAATCAAATGAATAAAACTGAAAAGATTTCAAAGATGATATTTCTGAAGGAAATGAAATCCAGAGAACAAAAATTCTGGCACAAAATGACTAAAAGAGTGTTAGGGAATATGTCTTCTAATTGATATTTCTTTTTGAGAGAAGTCAAAAGAATTTATTGAAAAATAAGGTATTGCCAAAGTCTTAATATTTATCTCCAATTTGAACTCTCTAGTTGACTCGCCATCTGATTATAGACACTTCTTCACGTTCCAAAGATATCGATAATCTTCATCGTCATCGAATCGTAGTAGCCTCGAAAGATTCCACCATAGAAGTTTGCAGCTTCCCGGAGTTCCATCCAGCTCAGCACAACCATCTTGAACGAATGCGCCTATCTTAACTTACTCGTTGGTACTATATCCAATAGTCCAACAGGAACTCGATATGAGCTCAAATATCCTCACATAGCTATACACACTCCTACACACTCTCGTTTCTAGTTTACTATAACCTCAGCTCTGATACCAACCTGTAACGCCCCCAAATCCGGGGTCAGAGGATTTGGTCGTCACTATAAAACTTCAATCCAAATTAACCTGTTAAATCAATATATAAATGCCAGCGGAAGATAATTATCATAAATGACCCCAAACTAATCCAAGATATTTTAAGGTTACAATTCTAGAAACAAGAATTCCAAATTCCACAAATAAATTTTTCACTTTCTTTTAAAACTCTTTTCAATAAATTCCAATTCAATAATAACCCGCTAGTATAACTTCGAAAAGAAGTATACTAGGCCCAACTATAATACAAAACTATAATATAATATAATATAAAACAACTTTATATAATACAACTTACACTAGCCCGCAACCCTGGATCAACCACTTTCCAAAAGCTTCTTCTTTGCTTCCTCGAATTACGCAGCTAACTAGCGCAAGCTAATCCTCACTGGAGGTTAAATTTGAAAACAGACAAGTATGAGCGAAAGAAATGCTCAGCAAGATCATTATAGCATATATATAGGGTCGTTTTGATATAAAACCGACATCTGCATCAGCGCAGAACATTTAAAATCATAATTACTGAATCATAAAATTTTAGTTGAGGAATCTTAGAATTGATTCCTTGATTGTATTCAAAACCATTTTGATATTTTGGAGCGAAATGCTTCAGCAATACTTTGAATCTTGACGAGAATCAAACTCGTAAAACAGTGTTTACGGAAATATCGTAAACAACAATAACATGAAACAATGATTATAGAGTAGATCATAAACTCATTCAAAACCGAACTCTTCAAATTAATACTTACTTTGCTGTCATATCAAATTAGATATCACTACAAACTTTGATGCTCACAATACCCATACTGAAGTCAACATAAATCATCTATACTAATACCACCTTTGATATTTAACAACAACGTAAGTATAAGCATAAATCAGAATCTGAATCAAAACTGCATTTTACCATTATCTAAAACAGAAAATAGTTGATAAATCATTTATTCTATGAATATCAAAAATGATATGATAATTTAGATTAGGATCATCCTCCGATGGACGTACTATCACATGCTGATCAGCCCGTGTGATAGCACAAGGTCATGATTCATAGAAACGTGACCCTAAAAATACGAGTACTCAAACAAAAGGCAATATACCTGCCTGTGGCAAAAATTGTGTCATAATATTCCATATGGCACTTAGAAATAGCCCTCCACTGGACCGTCCGTCCCGGTCACTTACGCAATTATGATCCAATCTTAAAACCTTTTATTGAAATGGGGTCATAATAATTGACACCCGAAATAATTTTATTTCCCCCAATTCTTGGGTAGAAATATTCGCAACCAAATCACTTTTCTCAAAATCCAAAACATTTATAAATCCGATAATTGGATAAGTAAAATCACTTGACTATTCTGAAAATAGAATAGCAGAGGGTACTTGCGTAAACAGAATCATTTAATTCAGCGATATGTAAAACATTTATCGATTCTAAACTGAGAATAGGGAAAGCAATACTTGCATGAAAAGATTTAAAATAAATATCACTTGAACAATAAGTGATGATAGGGATACTTGCCTTTGGGTTTTTAGCAGTTAGTCATACTCGCAAAGACGCATCAATTCTGACATTCTGTCTCAAAACATCACCGTCTTCCCTTCCAACACTTTACTGATATGCTGCTCATGTGATTACTATAAGCCAGATACCCAATACCATTCCATCTCATTCTTCATCCAACGTCTTGTCCTGATCAACTCGAAAGATCCACATCAATAATTAAAATGTAGAACTTTAATCGCCCAAACGATAATCACTCAATGAACTGCGCGTCAAAATCCTATCGTCTACCCATACGATAGCCCACACATAAATATAACAGAAAATCACAGGACTTTTGATCCACATATGCACATAATTTGCATAGCATATAAGCACATAACTCATATATCACATAATTCATATCACATAAGACTCGGTTCATCAGAAGGGTCGACTCGGTACGTTTAAAACGGAAATCGGGTCAAAAATATGATTTATCGATCAAAAATCGACTCAGAATGATTCGTAAAACAGGCGACCTTTCGAAAGAAAAGAATTTGGGTCTCGAAATTATATTTAATAGAAGCAGAATATTTTTCGGAGTCTATACGCGTTCATTTCGTATTAAACAGACAAACGGTTTATTTAATATTAATTTTTGAACATTTTTCGGAATAAAAACGATCTCCAAATCATTTAATAATAAAATAATAGGGCTCGAACACTCGAAAATAATTTTATAAGACTTATCGAGCCTGGAAAATAATTTAAAATAATATTTTAAAACTCGAAACTATTTTTCAGAATTTTTAAATCATAAGAAATAATTAACTCGAATTAAATAATCAATTAAAATTCATTAATTAAATAATTTGGATTTATTTTCAAATAATAATAAAAATAATAATCTTCAGAACTAAAAATAATATTTTCTTGGAAATCGGACAGCACCTCCTCTATTTCTCGGACTGCCAGTCGATATCATATCGACACAACCAACAACAATCAACACAATAATTTATATTTACACGTATAAACACTTCAGAAATGAATAACACGGCCACCTGAACCAAAACTCGGACCAAAAGTGATTTCTCCAACAATTTCTAAAAATTATGAAATAAATATATAAACACTAAAATGCTATAATATACACAAGTACGAAGGCGAAATTTCGGAATCGTTAACCAAAATAAATTCTGATGAACCCGAAGAGAAAATCTGATGTCCGGAAAATATCTCCAGAAAAATCCGAAATTAATGGCCATAGACATATACACGCTGAGATGCCATGTGGAGTAATCACCGTCTCCAAACTCTTTTTCTATGCCCCAAAAATAAATTAAAACGGAAATATAACAGAAATATGCCCCGCAATTTTTCTTCTCAAAACCTTACAATATATATACCTATGCGTAGGTATCGAAGCGCTGATCGTTTATATATATACCAATTGAAATTTGGATGAACGGTTGAGAAGATATGAATTTTTTTAAAAATTAAAAGGTATAAAAACAGGGAGGGACAGAGAGCAGAGAGAGGGGACTACTTTTTGCTTTTGGTAAAAGGAAGGGGGTAAGGCAATTCGGGGGAGGTGCGCCAGGGGTGGGGAGGGTTGCACGTTGTTTTTTTTTAACCAGCAATCAACACGTATATATATAATAAATCTGCCACCCCTCATTAAATTGCCACCTAACAAAAAGAATGTGTATGGTTTCCTGCAGCCCGGTTTTGTCCCGCATTTTATATTTTATCGAACCATGTTGCGCATAAAACAAATTTATAAAATTACGAAAACAGTCTTAAAATTTTCTAAAAACCCCGAAACTAATAAAATAAAATTTTCATAATTTTTAAAGCATTTTTGACTCGAGCACTATACCCGCATTATATGATTTAACGAACCGAGCTGCACTTGAAACAAATTCAGAAAATCACGAAAATAGTCTTAAAATGTTAAAAATATCCCGAAGTTTATAAAAACATAAATTCGAAATTTAAAAAAATTTT